>NW_027526445.1:126518963-126604482 GCF_048455015.1 Haemaphysalis longicornis | reverse complement strand
TGTCTGAAGAAGTGCTTCAGTTTTTGTGTGCATTTGTGAGTGCTCTTTATTCACTTAAATTTTTAGCGAAAATCAATAAACATCGCTTTTTGTTTTTGTTTTAATTTTTGTTCTTTTTTTTTTTTTTTTGCGCAAACGCGAACCGTTATGAACCGTTACGAACCGTTATATTTTTCGTTCCGGAACGAAAACGAAACGGAACTTTTCTCTATGGAACGAAACAAAAAACGAAACGAAAAACATTTCGTTCCGACACCCTGCTTCCAAGTTTTGCAAATCGACTCCCGGGTGGCGCCACAGACATGACTAACAAAACGGTTGGTACTTCCTACGATTAGAGCTACGCTTGATTCGGGCAACTGGTTGGTCGAGGTTGCAACAAAACTGGTTTGTTCGTGTCTCTATGAAATGCACTGTCCGCGGTTGCACGGCACTTCGCCAGGCGAATGCTGCTGCAAGCGTAGACCTACAAGAGATCAGTTTCCCTTCTCCCTTACTGCCCCCCTCCTGATAAGATTTCGTGACCGTTTTTTTTCTACAGCGAGGCTGCAGATGTATCGGTTTCTCCATATAGCATGCGCGGACAAATCGGCGTAGAACGGAAATTTTCGCGGAGGTAATATGGTTACAGAAAACGGCTGTAACTCTTGTTTTATTAAACCATCTCTAAGCAAGCTACATGACAATAGGCCGCTGGCTGCACTACGCCGAGTTTCGTTTACTTTTTATAATTACTTAGTTCGTGGTGAAGCTGTAAATATCGTGGAATTCCTGTCCGCTGTCAAAACATCGCCTAGCCTACGCGGGGGAAACGGACAACAGACATATTAGTCTGCCAAAACAAAACTCTAGTCCTTGCAGTTTTCACTCAGCTAATGAACCATGTATCTCAGCATGCTCAACCGCAATTAGCAAACAAACGTGCTTTGTATCGTGCACTCTTTGGGCTGCGCCCAGCTTCACTATCGTTTTCTACAGCGTGAAATGGCACGGAATTTTTAGTGCAGAGCACTTTATTGGCTCGCCTTGTCGTGCTAACTCGTAACGGCCGATGCGACTGCCGGAATGAGGCGGCGCAGCGAGATAAAGGACCCAAGTATAGCCTTCTCAAGGAGTCACGCTGGCACAGTTTCACGCAGGGGGCGCGCGAGCACTGCGAAGGCGGGAAATTTGAAATGCATTGGGTGGCAGCGGATAACGGCGCTGCAGCCCATTATGGCGAATCACTGTTCTGCACTCCCGACATCTTTCGCATTGCGTGCAACGGCTTTAATTTTTTTCCTGTCCCCTATCTACAATCCTCTCCCCCCCCCCCTCCCCCTTTTCCTCTAGCGAAGATCAGATCAGCGCCTGAGGCCATCGGCGTGAAGTTTTCATGTTGCGTTTTTTTCCCCCGTGTTGCGCAGGTTGTTTTGTTCCCTTCCACGCCGCTCAAACATGTCTTCCCTCGCTTCACCAACCTTTCCTTACCATCGCCGCACAGCGTTGTTATGCCCCCTCCCCCCACCTCCCCGGGTAATTTTCCTTTTATGAGGTCACGTTCACTCCTTCGCCCCGATGCCGGTACCGGGGCGCAAGGCACGTTCCGCCTACGCTGAGCGGATCTTCTTCATTCAAAACGACCGGGCGCCTCTTATCGCATACGAGTGCAACTAGGATTAGAACAGAGAAAAGGAAAACAAGGGTCGAACACCCCGGCCGGTGGTGCGCAATTAGAAAACCTTTCGCCGTCTCTGAGGGATCCCGCGATATGACACATCGTGGGTACGCCGGCCACGCAGCCCGGAGTGGTGCCACCATCGATGTGTCGTATCGCGCGATCGCGCAAAGACGCGCTTCTTAATTGGACTACGGGCCGGGACCCCCTTTTTTTTGTTTGATTGTATGTTACACAGCGCATACTTTGTTGAAAGCCCTCGGAGACAACGACGTTTGTGGTTAGGGCTCGGATTATAGGAAGACATTCGCTTAACGTGTAGAATGAAAATATGTCTGTAGGGAAAAAAATTGGCTAGGTAGAACGTTTTCTATGACCATGAGCGGAGGAAGTTCGCGGCCGTCGGCGCTCCACACTACAGCAAAGCGAAACTCCCGCTGGCGTTCGTACCCGTTTGAGGTGTTTTTTTTTTTTTTTTTTTTTCATACGGAGCCTTAGAAAAAAAATGCAGGAAGCTCACACTAGAACCACTAAATAAGCTACGCTTAAGAGTAACGACACTGATGCACGCCGGCAGCCATTTTGGTGCCTATCGCCAGGGTGGCCAGCCAGGGTGACAAATGGACCACTCGGTGGTCGCTGCGAGGCATGCACACACGAGCGCCTGGAATTGTATTTGTTTTTTTTTTAAGTGCCGGGCGGTCGCCGAAATCTTGGCCAATCTCCCTAAGTGGGTATGCTTGACTTGACACGCAAGTTACGCTGGGCCGTCATCGCGAGGCACGCACAAGCGATCGCCCGGCATTTTCTTGGTTTTTAGGGGCGAAGCTCCTAAAGCCATGGGCCTGTCCATCCCTTGTGTCTCGTGGTACGTGACCGCCGCATGCTTTCGGAGATGTCGCAAAGTGGGCCGCGTTGCACGCGCAAGAACCGGCTGCAACCGGCAGCGCAAACTCGGCACCGGGAGCGCGAGCTTGTCTGTGTTCGCCAACGGAGCTCGGCGCGAGCGCACGTGCACTGCGAGGGGGAGATCACGCAAGAGATCACGCCACGAACGCAGGCAGTCGTTCTCGGAGATCGAACGAGATGCAAGGACCTTTGCTCGTTTCCTCTCGTCTTGTTCGGGCACAAGTTCGCCCTAAATAAAAGTTCTTTCTTTACCGTTGTGTCCCATCCTACGTGACAAATTGTGGTGGAGGTGCGGGGTAGTCCTCGATGGCGCGGGGTCTTTCACCAGGTCTGGGCCTGGGAGCATTGACTCGGAAAATAAAAGTTGATTTGTACAACGTACGCACACAGTCTTACGTCTTTCTTAATGATGTAATGGGCGAACTTTCACGGGAGAGTTACGGCTACCGATGATCTCCCCCTCTCGAGCTTCGCCCCACTTATCATCATGCATTCCGTGGATATGGCGTGATTTTTTAAACTTCCGGGCGGTCGCCGCAATCTTGGCCAAACTAACCAAGTGAGTATGCTCGACTTGACAAACGTGCGCAGGGGACGCTGGGCGGTCGTCGCGAGGCACGCAAACATGAGCGCTAGGCATTTTATCAGTTTTCTTATCTGCTGTGCGGACGCCGCGTGGCCCGCGCTCACGTACGTACGGGCTCTCGGCAATTTTGTGGTATTTTTAACTCAGGAAAAAAAAAAATCCCCACTTTTAGGGACGAAGCACCTTAAGGCCAAGGCTTGTCCGTCCGGCGTCCAGCGTCCGTTCTCACGGCCCAGCACCGTGTAAATCGAAACATACGTGAACAAGAGGTTCGCAAAAGGTTAAGAGAGAAAGAGAGACGGAGAGAGAGTGCTCCTGGAGAGCCATGCTGCGCATGCGCGAGGAGCATTGGATTGGATTGGATTGAAATGGATTGGATTAAACTGAACTGGATTGGATTGGAAATCGTTTTAGCAGCACCAGGCACTCTCACGGGTGATTTACGGTAAGAACGATCCCCAGTGCTTCGACCACTCGTCATGATTCACTTCATGGAGATGCGTGAATTGTCCTACACAGCCTAGCCGTTAAAAAAAGGTCTGCACTTAGGTCTGCTTTCATGCTTTGAAGGCGAAAGCAGCACATGCGAACGCCGAGGAAGCGCTGCACATTAGCCTTATAAATACTCGCATGCTACTCCAGTCATGCTCACCTCAACCTTTCTCTCCGTGTGCTCCCCTTTTCGCCTGTTTGAGCTCTATCTTCCATAATGCTCTATGAGTACAGCATATCTGACGTGAAAAATATAACGCCCCTTTCCGCTGGGATACGCCAAGCAATCGGAGAGTCACACAAAGCATAAATCCACCAATACACGCGCTTTAGTTTTTAGACACGTACCAAGGAACAAAAATTGGCGAAGCTTGCACTAAGTCGCGCAAGGCTTGAACCATAGCGGAACCGGAGGTTTCTTTCTACGTAAGCACAGAACGACACACCACCACGCATCCCATTAGGTTAGAAATTGTTCTTTACATGTTCCATCGCCGCTTCTCCCTGTGGCAGTAGTCATCATCGGCATATCCATCTATCTTCGTCGTGCATGACTGGCGGACGCGGATCGTTTTGTCCGCAGGCTTTCACATTTCTCCCAAAGTGGAACGCGTCAGCACGCGCTAGAACCGGCTTCGCGAACTGGACGTCCGTAGCGCGAGCTGTCTTGTCTCCCCCCTGGAGGGTCGGACGCACGTGAACTGTTTCTTGGTAGTTTCTTGCGAGCGCAAGACGAGTGCTCACGAGCGCGGTAAACGGAAAGAGTAACTAGGGCTCGAGGTTTCGGTCGGACCCCCTTTCAACAGGCCGACGGCGAAGAAAAACAAAGGCCACGGAGCTCCCAACCGTGCATGAATTCCCAAACCTTGTAAGTGATGCGTCGTCCCGTCGTCCACCGATCCGTGCTCCACCCTGATCCGTTCCCGACCGAGGGAACTTATGGGAAAAAAAAAAAAGGAAGTGATGTAATCCATACTGGCTTAGCTGGATGTACTTAAACTAAAGCAGCTTACACAAATCCGTGCCACATTCGGGGCTGCTTGCCGAATACACCAGGACACGGCAGGGGAAGGCTTCCTTGCCGGCACCAGGCGACGGGGCTTATTCAAGTGGGACGCGGCATGTACGGTTGAGACCCCAAACGCCTGTTTTCTTCCCAGCCCTAAAATCCTCTAGTTTTACATACTCGTACCTCATACGTATCCACAAGAACTACACTGACAAAAATTCCTCGAGGCACTTAAAGAGGCCATGAAAACAAAATACAAGTTTTGGTTCATTAACAAGACTGCCTTGTTCTGATAACAATGATACCAACTTTATCGCAAAGGTCGAACAAATAATGGAGATATTTGGGAAAACATGTGAAGCAGTGGCGACTCCTTAGTCACTTTCCGGCAACTTTTCTATGACGTCACATCATCTTTTTTGCGCGATGGGCGGCCGCCGAACTAACCCCCATCGCTAAGACGCATGACTGAACAATTGTAGTGGGGCCTCTAGTTCCATTGATCGCATCAGTTGAATGCTTGCGTGCAGTTAACACACTGAAAGTTACGTTTTACGTTTCCGCTCGTCCCCCCTTGACGTAGTCCTTCAGGCTCCGCTGCTCTTTGACCCGGACGAGGAACGCGAGCGGATAAAGGTGCAAGCCAAACGAGAACTGAGGGCGAAGGTGCCGCACAATCCACACCCACTTCCCAAAGGGCTTCCGCGCGGCGCAGAAGTGCTAATCTACAAGGCTAGGACAGGTGCTGCCCTTACGGAAGATGTTCTGGCAAAGTGGCGAGCACACGCTGCATCCAAAAGAGCTCGTGGCGGTGACCCACAGGCGGACATCACCGATGAGAACGAGGAGGGCGACCAGGCAGCCCCTGCGACGTGCTGCACATGCAATACCGGTGCCTCTCCAACGTTAAGGCACCTACTGTGGGACTGCCCCGGCCTTTCACCGCTGAGGAACAGGCACAAGGGCGCCGGCGTTACATCATTGGAAGAATGGACAACCCCGCCCCCTCACTTGGACGCCGCGAGCACGATCCTTTCTTTGTGGGAGTTCATGCGAGCGGCAGACCTGACCGGACGACTCTGACGGCCACCTCACTCCCTTTCCCCTCTTCCCCAACTAGGCTAACAAGCCCCCGTATCATTAATAAAGTTTCATTCATTCATTCAGTGCTGGCTCATGTGACGTCACTCCTGCCAATGACGTCACGGTGGCGCGAAATTTGAGTTTTTCTATATTCGTGCGTTTTTTCGGTTCAAAACATCTTTCGCGGCTAGACTGGAGCTAAATGAGGTATTGAAGTCTAGTTCTTTCAAATTAAACAATGCTAAGTTTTGTCTTTATGGCCCCTTAAGAGTGCTCACGTGCTTCAATGCTACACTACGCTGTCTCCATGAAGCTACCATAATACAGATTCGTATATAGCTTCTCGGTAAGGAGTTATGAGTCAATGGTCCGCGGTCGATAACCAAGAAGAGGAATTAAGGAAGCGAAGAGAAAAGCGCACATATGACGAAGCAATAAATAAGTGCGAAGGAAGATTTTACAACCACGTGAAATGCGGCAGAACCGCTACAAAGGAAAGCTATAGCACACCGCAGTAGATTTCAGTTTTTCTCCTCCTCCAGGAATGTGCCGCTGTGCCTCGTGTCACTGCGAGGGAAAAGGCAAACTCCGAGACCAAACTGTGTACACTTCATGAACAAGATGAACACACAGGACAACTGAAATAGCCTGCAGCATGGTGCTTAGAAAATGCTTGGTGGGGTCGAACTGGCGCCGCGGGACTCTCCTCGCGACCTCCACACAGGCGGAGGAGGCAGCGATCGCGCTAGCACTGAAGAGCGATCCGAAAATCACCACGTCATAGGGCCGCCAGCCCACCACATCCTGCCAAGTCAGAAAACGAATACCACATACCTCAGATGGTTCCCGGCCCACGTCGGCCCCATACCCGGCGGAACGGTCAACCAAAACGAGAGGGCGGACGCCGTCGCGCGTGAGCTTACACACCGCGCGGCGCCCCCCCGCCCCTCGAACTCTCAGGCCGCAAGGGACGACCAGGAAGCGCAAGGAAAAGAAGACGAACACGAGCCTCTCCTAGAGTATGGAGACATACTCAGACACTACAGAGAACAGCGAAAGACACAGCCTCCGCCGCATCCTGGACTCAACAGACACGAACAGGTACTGCTCCGACAGCTACAGACGAGATCGCCGGACATAGTGACAATGACTACAGCGTCGGACTGTGAATCCCAGAGACAAGCCATCCAGCGGCTCGAGGAAGCCCTGGCCCGGCAAGAGCGAACGGAGAACTCCGCTGCCGTCGCGCCTTCCCCCCGCACTCCGAGGGTGCCGGGGAGGGCGGCGCGGGTAAAGGAAGCTTAGTAGCTTGAGCTGGGCCACTGGCCAAACACCCCTCGAGGCCTAGACTAGGCAGGAGGGGGGAGAATACCCGGACGAGGGTTTTCCTCTCATCCCTCCCCACGCAGGATCACGTAATAAAGTCTTTCTCTCTCTCTCTCTCTCTCCGGCAAGTTCGACAGCAAAGCACCCCCTTCCTCTTGCCGGGACGAACGTACGTACCCTCGGCGAGAAACGGGGAAACGTTAAATACCAAAAAAAAAAAAAAAAAAAAAAAACATTGAAGCAGTTCTACTCAACGTAAAATCTGTCGAAAGTGCAGAGCCGTGATTCGCCAGAGGGGCTGGGGCGTCGTTCTCCGCTACCACTTTCTCACTCCTCTCTTGATGAACTGAACAGAAGTGTTGACCAATGCAATTCAAATTTCCCGCCTTCACAGTGCTAGCTCACCCTCTGCCTGGAACAGACCGAGCGGGAGTTGTTCTTTTTGCACTTGCTTTCATCTCGCACGTTCCGAAGCCTCTGCGCAGTTTTGAACGCGTCGTTTTTTGTCTTCAGCGGCCACTTTTTTTCGCTTACTATCGTAAAAACCGAACCAACGAGTGTTCCTAAAATGGATGCGGGGGCTGCCGGTTAATTAGAGATTTCGCCTCAAAGGCGCCTGCAGTTTTGTTTGCGTTAAATAATGGGGACACGTGGACAAGTGCTAGAGGTTCAGGAGTTTCGAATGGTTATGACCATATAAACCGCTTGGTTCGAGTACGCCGTTAACTCTAAGCCGGGAGGCTGAATCGAGGGACAAGGGGGTATCTTTTCGAAGCCTCCGCTTGGATGCGTAATACCGCGTGATACCGTGACAGCGGACAAGCTACGACAAGGCGGTCCCTAAAGTAATCTGCACTTAAAAGAAAGGCCGGGTACAATACGCGCCGGCCGAACATGAGGCGTTCGGAGAACTTGCATGGTAGTCGTCACCCAACGAAGTCAAAGGAAAGCCGCTCATTTCAGGAGCGAAGCATTTTAGGGGCTCGGCCTGTCAGCGTCTCATGCGGTCACGGTACTAAAACACCGGTACGCTCGTTTTCCAACACCTCGCGCGAGAACGTAACGCGTACTGAAAGATGAAAGAACACACCGGGACACTCGGTTTCCAACGACTCGCGCTGGAACGCTTCGTGCTTCAGACACGACTTATACAGTAATGCTGTATACCTCTACCCCCTAACGGTTTCATCTCCTTTGGGCAAAAACGCCAAGACGCCAATAATACCCTGACACTGAATGCTTCGCTCCTTCTCAGGTTTCATGTAAGTGGATGTGGCACTTATTTGTCTCAGGCCGGGCGCGGTCTTACTCGTTTCCGCGCGCACCGCGCGTCCGCAAGGCCTAATTGTCAGCGACCCTTCCGGTGGGTAACGACGTCTCCGCGTGCGCGTCGTTAGGGGCGCCAGCAGCGCGATTCAAACCTTACAACTGCTTTCTCGGAAACTTCGTAGTTGAAGAAAAAATTCGTCCCGGTCCAGCATCCTGGACGGTTTCAGGTAGATGTCAAATTTTCCGTCGCAGAAACTTACTCCCTCCATCTTGGGGGTTTCCCCTATATCCGGTGGATTAGCACTACACAAGTATTCGATAAGTATCGCCAGGGCTTCGCATTCAAAGCACGTGAGCCGACTTATGTTCCCCGGGAAATTTTCAAGGGGCAAAGTTTAGCTCTTTCAAGCACGCGCGTTGTGAGGTGCAGAGAAAACCGTGGCGTACAAAAACTAGAAGCGCGCGTCGGGAAAGAAAAAAAAAAAAACAGCAATGCCGGAGGGGAGGGCAGGCATCTGATGCATGTGCGATACGAGCCCCCTTGCGAACCGAAGTCGCGACGCTTCCCGCTAGGCCGCAGAGGCCGAAAGCAAGCTCATTTTCGTAGTTGATCCTGAAGATCGCGGCAGTATTCGAAACTAACCACTATACACCGCTAGGGGCAACAGGAAGTGCCTGGCCTGGACCAACTAGGAAACGGAATGTCGTGACCGATATTCTTGTTGCTATAGCGCATATCTATAAAGGAAAATTAGCCAAGGCTTGGTGCGACTTATTCAAGGCAGTTTTGTGTTCAACCTCAAAGATTTTCTTAGAGCGCAGCTCTAAAGTGACCATACGTAGTTTTTTTTTTTTTCCGCGTCCCGTTGGTTGCAAGTCAGCGAGAGCTGACTTAGCAGGCAAAGGTGGTCCTCAGCTCCATACCAGGAGCCCTGGACTAGGGCCACCTACTGTTAATAAAGTTACTACTCTCTAAAGCGCCGCTCCAATTGTTTCGCGTCGCCGTCGGTCTCGTTGTAACCAAGCGAAACCGAAGATTGACGAGATAGAGCGAGCAGAGAAACGGAGGAGGAAGATGTGGCGAAAGTGTGAGGGGGAGGACCGTGTGTCGAGGCACCGCGAGACGTTCTCTCTGGCAGCGATGGGCTACGAGAGAACACCGGAGTTTAGCACGTGCCGTCATGCGTTCGCTGATGATCACTCCCTGGTGCGCTGCAGGCATGCGCCATCACCGAGAAGACTGCAGTTCGTGCTGCACTCAAATTTCGCATTAGGGAGTATTGTAATCGCCAGCCAATTTTTCTTCAATATACAATACATCATGCGGGGAATATCAGTACTTACCCTTTTTCATACTGGTACCGCGATATTTCAAATCAAGGGTCATGTCAGATTTCAGATACATGTCAGATACATGTAGCATATGAAATTCAATCTGTTACTGCGCAAGGGAAAATTTGAGCGCCTTGATTTGCAGCGACCTCGCAGATTGGCGCGATAATATAGACCTCAACAGACAAAAGTGGTCCAGGGCAGAATTTGCAAAGCTCCTGGGCCATTTTTTTCTCGTGTTTACATTTGTTTTTACCAAAACCTGAATAAAAAATTGGTGGATCTCAAAATTGACGTAAAGTGAACATTTACAGCTATGCTTGCATGTAAAATGATCACAACTGACGTAAAGTGAAGCTTTACACCTGTGCTTGAACACTGACACAATCACTTGAATGTTTTTATGATGAACACAGATTCCTTCGTTGTCACAAACGTCGCAAGGAAGGGTCATAACATGCATGCGGTCCACCTAGACTGCCACGTTTACATTCACAGTGTGCGCAGAGAAGACACTCTTGCTGGCCAGCACCCTGTTCAGACGCTCCCAGCTCCAAGCGTAGAGAACGTGATACACGCATCAAATGCGGTTCTGCACCGTTAGTCATTTGCTGGCCCCGCAGGCACGATATATGCAGGCTAGCATTACCTAATGAACAGACGACAACGGCACGACTCCCAAAGCTGACATCAAGAGTCAGGGGTGCCACTTAAAAATCTCAACACCAGTAGGGTCGCGACAGCCATGATTGGCAGGAGAGTTTCTTTCACCGCTATGCAGTAGAAAAAAAAATACAGTGCAGAGAACTCGGTGTAACCACTCACGCTGATGATGAGAGGCACCCATGTGGCGGGGATTTACAACTACAACACTAAAGGAACGGAAGCACACTCAATTTACCCAGTCTAAAAGGAACGCATCACTGTTGTTTATTGATGTACACCGACATTCACTGAAGAATGAGCGATGTGGGGAGAAAGGTTGAATGGCCAGCATGCAGTAGTACACAGCATCCTCCTCGTGTTCTTTTCGCGTGCCGCAAGAAGGTGTGATGACCTGCGCGTCGAGAAGAGAGGGGGCCACGGCTGCGGGAGCCGCCTACCAGGTCGAATGACGCTGGTGTGGCTGCCGGTACCCGCCCTGCTGGTGCTGTGACGATGGCATCTGCTGGCCGTATGGCTGCTGGTGCTGTCTGTGCCCGCCGCGCTGACCGCCATAACCTTGCTGCTGGTACTGGTCCCGAGGGGGCGGGGGGAGAGAGCGCGGAATATGCGGTGCTGATGACTGTAAACGAACGTGCCGAGATACACAAGAGCCTCGTCACAACGACATTGCTTCATTCTCATTTTGACCCCATTCAAAGCTCTTCACTGTCCCAACTTCAGTGGTGAGAGAGCAAATTCTTCTCGCTTTCAACAAAGTACCTTTTTAGCAGCCTTTTTTAGCTCTTATGATCAAGGAGACGACACATGCTGCTTAGTGTGCTCCATATACACCTGAAAGATGGTTCTTAAACAAACGCTTATTTCAGCATGCAGAAACAGAGAAGCCATATTACTGCCCACTCTCCTCGACCCATAGGAGCCTAGGCTGTTGAACAAGCATGCGATGGCTTAGCCAAGCCAATACCGTCCCTCGAAATTGTGCAACAACTGACACAAGATAAAGGGAACACGTTAGATAAAAAGACGCACATGCAAAAAACGAATATGCCATTCGTAGATGGTGCCGTGTCTCAAATGAGCAGTTTTGTGCCCTTTAAATTTGACAGAACTAAAACTACACACACACACACACACACACACAAAAAAGCAACCACAAAGTGGGAAAAGTCGTGGTTTGACACTTTAATCAGGAACACCGAATCAGGACACTTTAATCAAAAGACCTTAATCATAGCACCGAAGACCTCAAGACACAAAAGAAATGGATGTCAGTGGCTGACCTGTGATCCCCAGCCAGTTCCGGGTCCAACGCGGCCGGGACCTCCACCGCGACCGCCGTACGGCTGAGACCAAGCGCCCCCGCCGCCACCGCCGCGGTAACCCTCTCCAGAGCCACTGCGAAGAACAGAGTTGATAAGAAAAAGAGAGGAATCCAGTCAGCAACGCAACACAATCAGTCACAGCGCAGCACTGAGAAAGCTGGATAGTTCATTGTCCTTAAAAGCCCCCTTTAAGGACAATGACAGGATTCTCTTTAAGGACAGGATTCTCTTTTCCGTTGCCCCTGGAGCGAATTTGACCTCTCCCCTAAAAATCCTGCTTTCTACCCCCTCCGTGATGAAAAAATGAACCACAACGTAAAGGCGTCCGTTAAAAGCCGTCCACCGACCGGATTCGGCCTCCCTTCCATTGGGATCCGTTTTTGCGGCACAGAGGAGGGGGGGGGGGGGGGGGGGGGGGGGGGAGAAGCAGGCGTCAACGGAAGCTGAAATCTTTTCGCTTCCATCACAAAAACGAATGCCACGCCCCCCCCCAAAAAAATCGAACTTGCGACCACGTGCTCGACAAAAGAACAGTGTGCACTTGCCAGGCACTCGTGTAGGTAGTATGCGTTGTGTACAGCGGCTACTCACCTCCAGGTATTTCTACCGCCAGGCGACGGGCCTTGCCTGAAGTCTCCGCGGCCAGACGCCCCTGATCAAAGGAGAGGGAAAAGAGACAACATTAAAAGGGACACACTAAGAATCAATCTGGCTTCACGTATATAATGAAAGTTTGTATTTAACACAGGCACATGCACGCAGTTTTCGAAAAGAATAAGTCTGGTCGGTAGCAAATTTCCGACAATGCTTCTCATATACAGCTGCTAGAGAATAATCTAACATCCGCAGAAATACAGGACTCAAGAATGCTGCAAACACAAGAAGCCCTTGTGTATGACATTTTCTTCAGTCTCTGCGCTGTTCAAAACTCGCCTAATACAACAAGGTAAACCATGAAAAGTTTTTCTTATGGGCAGAGTTTATAAGTACTGCCGAGTTATAGCCGACTAATCGAAAAACATTGTAACAGATCTCGTCACTAGTTGAATAAAAAAAACAAAAGGCATATGACATTTTTTTTCGAAATTTGGTGGCGCACAAAATGCGAAAATGAATGCTTCAAGTGAGAAAGCAAAAAAAAAAAAAGGAAAAAAAGAAAGAAACCTCCGAGGATGCCTAAGCATTTATGATGTGCAATTGAGAAAACAGTGATGTCAAATTGCACACCGCAGAGTATTCGGCTACAATGAACAATAAGTTCAATGCACAATAAGTTAGCAACGGTGACATCGTTTTACATAGGCTTCACCTTACATTGGCGAAATACATGGAGCTGAGGTACAAGTGCTTACACATGTATAACCAAAAATAAAGATAAGAAAAGAAGCAATAACTCAGTCACTGATTGGCCTCGTCACGGAATCCAAAACGAAGCAATCAGGCGGAGCAGGACTGAAGTGACTGGTTGGCCACAACAGCACTTCGAAATGAAGATCAGTTTCCAGCTTCCATTCCAAATCTGCTGGCCTGCTTTGAAGGCGAAAGGTTGGCGCACAAGTACTTTTATATACACGTCCACCCGTCCCTTAAACCAGCTTGATTCCTACGTTAATCAGTCTTAATTCACCTCAGCCACCGTAACACACCTCATACATCCTAATTCTTAATTTATCATAATTCACCTTAATCCGTGAAAATATGCCTTAATTGTAATCCAACTTATCCACCTTAATTACACATTACTTATCATTGCTATCAATCCGCACTAAACTTTGGTAATCATTAAGCACCTCTTTTACCCCGCTGGCATGCTTTTTTTCATTGCTGACCTTGCTTGGATGGCACGATGATTTGTGCACCATTCGTGTCGACGCCAGGGTCATTCAAGGTCAATCTTACAATAAGGCTTTCGCCTTTAAAACCCCGCAGACTCAGCGCGAACCTTACGCCCCATTTCCCGAAAGGAGACAGCTGACCGTGCAACCAAGCGTCGTGTTGGCGCGATTTTTGTCGAGTACATTTTCTTTATTCCAAATGAAAGGGCACCACCTAAAACACCTTAAAGGAGCACTGACACCAATTTTCGGCGTTAATATTATTGCACAGTTCGCTTCCTTCACTCAACAGAATACCCTGGGTGAAATACGAGCGGCCTGCGACGCGAAGAACATGGTTTAATTGGATCTCATTTATCGCGCCGACGGAGCAGCGCGCGGAGCGGCACTCAGCAAATGGACATCAGCGTGACATCATTCAGGGAGAGCCAAAAGAAGTGACGCGGCAGCGCTCGTCAAAAGCTCGTGACGTCACTTCATGCGCGCGGCCCCACGAGCGGCGAGCGGGAGCAACACCCTCTCAAGCGGGCGCCGGTGACGTCCGCACAAAGCGGTGACGTCAGGCAGGGAGTCTGTCATATGCGCCGTTCGGGATGAAAGCGCGGGAATTTGAAACAAACGATTTTCAGGCCGTTCAATGTAACTAACTATCGCGCGCTGAAGTATGTGAAGTGCTGTTTCAGGTTCGCCAGGCCATTAAGCATCGATAGAAGCAATAAAAGTGTAACATAAAATTTCCGTGTCAGTGCTACTTTAATCCAAAACGTTTTTGCTGATAGCGTCCCAGAACTTTTTAAAACGCAATTCTGAGACCCACCAGCCATACGTGTCACGCCAAAAGGAATGCCGTCAACCATGACAGCCGAGCAGAAACACACTTTTAACTGCACGCGAGATGAAAAAGAGGTACTGCTTAAAAACTTGTCCCCCGCTCAAACGACAATAACGTGCAGCCTTTCCTATTCCTCCAAGCTGCTTTTGAATCACGAGTTGAAACTGACGGATTTGTTTGAACACGTAACGTAGTGTGTCCCGTTTAGACACTACGCATCTCCACCTTTCAGACTTCAGAAAGTTAAGCACAAAATGATTATTAATTGCGCCTGCTTATTCAGAAGCTCCTCGCCGTTACCCCAGTACATAAAACGCTGGCTTCCATGAGAGAGAGAGAGAGAGCGAGAGCGAGAGAGAGAGAGAGAGAGAGAGAGAGAGAGAGAGAGAGAGAGAGAGAGAGAGAGAGAGAGAGAGAGAGAGAGAGAGAGAGAGTCTGTTCCTTGAAAACGGGAATTACTGATTCTGAGCGAAGTGCGACAGCCGAAGGGGCGGAACGGAGGTCACGTACACGAAACAGGGGTGGGAGTGGTAGTATAGCAAGTGATTTCTTCAAAAAGCGAAGAGAAAGCCGCACAAAGAAGGATATCACTGTGCTCAATGAGGAGCACACACCTACATTCAACTTGGTGCAACTTGGTGCGTCGGGGCAAGGGAGTACAGCTTCCCCCCACACATGCACAACACCAAACTAGACAACACCAAACTAGACAAATGCGCACGAAATAATCTCGACGACCGGCCACGATAAACGCTATCGTGTTCGAAAAGACGACACCAACCTCGCTCGCCGACGAATATCTTCAACGAGCTTGGTAGTTATAAATAGATGTTCCCCTTTTAAAAGCACGGGGACGGCCATCAGATGCTGATAAGCTGCCCGCATGATAAGGCAACGAAAAAAATTCCCCCGCATTTCCCCGAGGGGGAGAATGTGAAAGTGCGAATGCACGGTTGTCGGCCCGCTTGCGGCGCTTGCGCTCGGCCCCCGCAGCCCACCGCCTCGCCGCCTTCTCTTCCATCTCTTCCATCGGGTTTGTAGTATCACGTGTACACCACGCAGTTATCAAGCCGCTATAACGCCGCTGAGTCGCCAACGCACGCCGCTGACGACGTAGTTTGAATGCGTTAAAGATATAAGGCGCGTCACTAACACTGATATCACCGTCGCGTCCGTGGCTTGGTCGGTAGAGCGTCGCGCTGCGGCCGCAAAGTCCTCGGATCGAAACCTGGCGCCAGATGCTGTTTTTTTTTTTTAAATATAGAGGAGCACTGCGGACGCCGCCGCCGCCGCCGGCGGCGGTGGATGGTTTGGGGTCGCTTATAAAGTGCATTCGCACTTAAAAAAAAAAAATCGGTCGCGTATCTGCCCGCTTCGCAGCAAATGCCGTCGAAAGACGGACACCGTTCTGCCGCCTCCTCTCTCCCCGCCTACCTCTCGCTCTCTTTCCATCCTTCTCGCTCCTTCGGCGAAAGCCCAATGGAGGTTTTCTCAAGTCAATTCTACTTTACCGCACCCCACTACTCGCGCGCCATTTACTGGAACCTTTCGTTACAGGCGGACTTCTTGGAATGCCGCCATGACGTTTAGATTGAGACGCGATCCCTCTTCGTATTTCGGGGACAAATTATTATTTTCAACACGCATCTTTATATTTGCCACAGCAAAAATCAAGCACACATCTATTTTCAGTTAAAAGAACCCTTTTAGCACTCGTTATGCACTGATGTTCTGCTTCAAATGTGCCTAACGTTTCCTTTTTTGATCAACAATGTTGGAAGTGTAAGTATGTTGCCAGATTTATTTGTTCGGAAACTTTTTGCCGACACAAACTGCGCGTTTTATACCTCCTCAGTCAACATTAACCCGTCAGCCGATTAAAGGTACAGACACACAGACATGCATGGAGACAGACTGACCAAAATTTTCGGGTTTAAGCAGCCCAAGAAAGACTCTCGTCTTTAAAAGAAAATCTCCCCGGCGAAATTTTTCACTCCGGCTTAGCGCGCATGTCGATAGCACAGATAGGCTTCCCCGCTTTCGCTGCAACACTGCGCACGCCGCACGCAGAGTTCGAATAACACCCTACCAAACAGTACGCGCCGTCATGCGAACAATAAAAGCCACGGAGGGACCACTTGAAAACTAAAGTCCGTCCACCGCAAGTTTGGTTTCCAGCCCAGCCCTCGCAGGACTTGCGCAGACGGCGACGACATCAGCATTTGCACGGGCTGTGGGCTGCACACTATACCCGCGGGAATGACAGAAACTGAGTGTATAGATCCCCAACGCTATGGTCCCATCCCGCCGCCCAACCCAGCTCCCCCGAGAAAGCGCACCTCGAGAGGAGTGCAAATACACCCGAGCGCGGCTCCCAAGACCGCGCTACGAGAAAGCCACCGAAGACACGGGCAGGGTGGTGGCCTCCTTCCACGAGCGATTGGGGACGACGTCCACGGGTTGAGGGGACAGGAGACGCATCTTTTGTGTGCGGGACAGCTTCTGGCCTCGAACCGCCTGTACGCCTTTAACACTATTATAAGCATTCTTGAGACTCTTTACCCACTCTCTTGGTATGTCGGCATCGCTCGAACCCCTTTGTTTTCCGTCTAACCGTCTTCCCGCGGCGTGGGGCGTAAATTTTGGCTTAAAACTGACGAAGGGTGAAAGAGCGGAGGCGGTTCGTCGACACAAATTTTCGACGCAACGGAGGGATTGAGAACAGCATAACACCGACACTCACAGGAAATGGCTTTTGTGCGACTTTTATTTCCTCTCCTTAGCGCCGTGTACCGTTAGGGACGACGGTGCGAACGACCTTCTGAACGGGCGCGTCTCAAATTAGGTCGACCTGGATGGGCCTGCTATCGATTAATGTATGACGACATTCTGCTAGGATACGCGTAGTGTCGCAAGCGCTGATCTATCAAAGCAGTGTGCTTGTACGAGACGACAGGGGGATGAAAAGAATTCCGGACAACGATTCCTGAATATACGTCCCCCCAGGAATCACATGTTCTAGCCTATACTTTTTTTCTCACGATCCCGTCAAGCTAAAATCCGGAATTCCCCCGTTTCCCCCTAACTATCATTTTCTCGTCACCCTCGCGTCAACTAAGCATTTACATCTCCTGCAAACTCGATTATCTCAACAATTAATCCATCACACCGCTGATTTTCCCCGAGTTCCTCAAGTAACTTCATTGATGAGTTTGATGTTTTTCGCTCGTGTTCCAGGACTCAATCCCTATTGGGCGCGTTTCACCGCACATATAGGCAAGTATGAGCGATAATTCGCTCTAGCTTGTTGCGATGCCCACTTGGCATTTTCCCGGTTACACCACTGAAAGCATTGCTATATCCTATTCATAGCGAAGCGCGCAACAACCTCCCCCAATCCCCCTCTCTACGAGCGCGAGCGCACGCATAAAATAGTAATAAAAATAGAAAAAAACCAAAGGGCTCTTGGGCGACGCCTAGGGTCACCAGCTTGTCCCAATAAAAGCTCTCTCTCTCTCTCTCTCTCTCTCTCTCTCTCTCTCTCTCTCTCTCTCTCTCTCTCTCTCTCTCTCTCTCTCTCTCTCTCTCTCTCTCTCTCTCTCTCTTTCCGGGACGCATAAGCACTCTGCATGATTTGGTGAATGCTAAACAGTGTATACCCCATAACGCGCCAATACAAGTCTGGCTCATTCAAAATACCCCTTCGACGCAATACCAATGACGCTGATTTCAACGTAGACATCCAGCAACTTATCAACTGGCACATGTGACGTGCGAGATATTTTGTTCGATAAAAACAACCGTACTACGCAAAAAAAAAAAAAAAAAGACCATAAACTACCTCATAGTTATTACCCGAGAGCATAGCGTTGCCACTTAATTTCAAGGTACCGAAACAAATAATAAAAGTCAGGCCACCCTGCGCCTAACGACGACGGTGGTTGAACGAGAAGCTTTCTCGTGACCGATCGTCGTCATCTTTCCGCGGTGAAGTGCAAGATTTTTTCTAATTTTGCACGACCACGAACCCCTCTCCAAATCCGCCGCTGCGCTACGGCTATGTCGAAATGGAGCTGGGCAATCGGATAGACGCCGGTTAGATTCCCGCCACAAGAAGCGTTTTTTTCTTTCGTTGCACCCATTTTCGCGTTACAAACGCTATCAGTGAAAACAGTAAAGCCAAGCTTTAAAAAAAAAAAAAAAGATGCGCTGGTACAGATACTTATTTCGGTGGCACACCACAACCGAGCATTGTACGTGTAATCTAAAATTTTACGATTCGTTTTCACGCACACACACACACACACACATACATACACGCACGCGTGCATCAGCGTCTCATCATGGACACAATCCTCGGAGAAGACTACAGATGTGCCGAGGCTATCCAGAAAAATCCGGACCAGATGTGCGGGCCCAAACCAACCAAGCGCGCATACAACGTCATACGGAACTCCGCATCTAAAAAAAAAATAATAATAATACAGAAGAGAGCTTCAATATTGAAAACCACCGTCGACGCAGTATACAGTACAGTTTTTCGCCAGGGTGTGTTGGGAAGGGGGGCGGGGAGAGAGAAAAAAAAGTGACTCTACCGCACATACGTGAAGAGGGATTTCAACCGAACGCGAGCTCTAAAAGAGAGAAGCAGCAGCAGCAGCAGCGTCTGCAGCGGTGGCCACGCACGGGCTTGTGTCCGGACCCCGCGGTCCGGGAGTGCGCTCGGCGTCCGACCCGAGGTTCGTTCGAAAAACACTCGAGGAAACAAAAGGCGGCCCTGCGGACTCGAGTGGAAGAGGAGGAGGAACAGGCGGCAAGGACGAAGTCCCTCTCTTCTTCTCGAGCTTCCCTTCTCCCCGGTAGCATCGGCGGACAATGCTAATACTGCAGAGCGGCGAAATCCGCGCGCTGTCCAAAAGAGAAGATACGAGGAAATCAGACTTTGGACGGACGGGGTGGGGAACAACAACGAGGTGGTGGTTTGAAGAGGTAGGTCGACGGCGGGGCTCATTGGACGTCGTCTGCCTTGTGGAGCGCTCGAAAACGTCGCGGCGTCGAGCCCTCATTCTCCTCCTCTGCCCCTCCACGCACAAAGTGAGTGCATACGAAGGGGCCAGGACCAGAGGTTGGCACCTTCGAGTGGTTCGCGCCCCACCGCGAGCGGAGACCGCTGCCTCGGCGATGAGAGCTGCTTGGCTGGCTGCCCAATGTGTGCGTATATGAAATGAGGCAACCACAATAGGTCAGCGTTGAGGACGGGACATCCATGAACAGACGTGGGCAGAAAGGAGATATATATATATATATATATATATATATATATATATATATATTGTGCTCCTTTCGGCGATAGCCTGAAGATTGGAAATAAAATAAATAAAAAAAGACATCGTTTATCGCGCTTCCTTCCACCAACAGCTAAACGATTCAAATTTCCCGCGGAGGGAGGGAAAGGTAAGAATGAAATGTGTGACGAAGCGCACTATACGGCAGAGTTTGGGGAGCATGCACTGGAAAGCGGTTCGGAATTAGGGTTGAGCTCGGGGGCATTCGAAATTAAAAAGGCTATGCCGGCAATGAAATAATAACAAAGAAAGGCGAAAAAAAATTTCGACTGGAGTACAGTTTAGCAAAAACAAAATGCGGCGTAGAAAGCGACGTGGACAGCACGGGCGTAAAAAAAAAAAGGACGGGAGTGCTACGGTGCGGGGGCTATTGGCCGCCCGGAATGTCGCACGACCATTGGAGCAACAAGTCAGTGAGCCACAAACGATGCACAACTCCAATAAACCTTCAAGTCGAGCCCTTGGGGACTTCGTTATTATAACAAGGCCCACAGAAGTCCGCCAGAACGTGTGAATGCAGCTGCCATTCTCCGAGGTATCGGTTACCGAGTGATATTCGTTATTGAGTGATGCCACAGCTCACCCCTCCAAAACCACCGCAAATACAGTAGCACGAAACTGTACAGTTCGACGGAATAATACGGCGATTCCACAAGCATGTAACAATAAAACACGCGCGTTGCCGAAGATAAACGTCGATACGGCGTCCACCCGGTTTCAGTTCGGCAAGCAAAACCATTACCGTTGTAGAGAACGCAGACTACCAGTGCTCTACGACAATTTTAACCGTAACGTCGAACCGATAGTTAAAAGAGGCGGCGAATTCCGCAAATGCAAAACAACGCTCACAGCACGCACGCAGGAACGAATCCCCACACGTACGAAGGGTTGTTCGTCTTCGGGTAAAACCCTATTTTACATGATTCTCACGCCCCGAACTTGCTTCAGGAAAATCAGGCTAAACCTGATTTCTCCCCGACCGACTGGACCTTTTCGAAGTAGCGATCTGCACAAACGTGGGCTGACGGTCCGCGTTCTCAACCAGTACTGCCTGGAAGCAAGCCACCAAAACATAGCTGCCGAAGTCATAGACTCTACCGCTCGCTACCCCAGACTGGCAAACGCTGCACTGACATTGATTGATTGATCGATTGATTGATTGACTTGATTGTGGGGTTTAACGTTCCGACGCTTCACAGGCGATGAGGCGCGCCGTAGTGGAGGGCTCCGGATTAATTTCGACCCCTTGCAGGGGATCCTTAACGTGCGCCGAAATCTCGAACACACGGGCGTTTTTGCGTCTCGCCTCCAACAGAAAGGCGGCGGCGGCCGCCGCACTGATCCTGCTGTTCCTATTCTAGCTAGTGGAAGCAGCGATTTCGACAGAACTTTCTTCCAGGGGCGGTATTCTCGAGTTTTGTCCCTTTTGCGTCCCTTTCAAAAGTGTCCCTTTTGGCGAGCCCTGATTGGCTTAAAGCAAACAACCGGAAGTTACGTAACGCAAGCGCGACAAACCTACTGCCAACCTTTTTCCATGCTGCCAACACCCACTGTTTAACCGGAAGTACGTCACGATGAAAGGGACGCAAAAGGGACGTTTTCAAAAGGGACAGTTACGAGAATACCGCCCCAGCTGAGATGCGTTCAACGATCGGACAGGTCTCGAATCGGAATGGAGACATGTTGCTCAGGCAAATGATAATGTGAGTAAACAAGTATGCGTAAAAAATCGATGGCCAGCTTTTCGTGAACACAATGTTTTAGTTCCTATAGAAGTTACCAGTTGCCTTTGCTGTCATCATTACTGATTCCTTTCCAAAACTAAAGCCAAATTTCGGGGAGTATTTTCCGTAAAACCCAATATCCTTTTGATTACCAGCTTGAAATAAACACCAATTTTATCGCGTTTTAGAGTTAAAAAGCTCCACATACCTTCAGATACAATAAATTGAGTGCAGTACATAGCACATCTGTAAATTTAAACCGAACCCCCCCCACCCACCCCCGTCCACCCACTCCCCGAATTTCGGAAATGTTTTAAAAAAATACCTGATTCCTTTCTGATTACTAAAAAGACTATGGTTGATTCCTGTTATAGGAATCGGTAAAACACGAAAGTGACATGTGCAGCGAAATCTGCAGCTAAGCATGACTTGCGGTCGGTGGCTGTCTTGTGGGTGTGCTTGGCGGGCGGCGTCCCGCTGGCGGGTCGCTTCTGCAAAGGTGTACTGGCGGCATTTCCGTAACAGATATGACGTCAGTGAAATCTTGGTGTACGCCGGCATAAAACACTTTCGCGTTAAAATATAAAACCCGAAAACGAACAACCCTAAGTATAACGTAGTCTTTACGACTAAAGGTTGCTTCCCCGGAAGAAGGCCCTGTGTGCAGGGGTGCACCCTTTACAGGCCGCTTGCTTCGTTGTACTGGCGTCACTTCCGTGACGGTGAAATCTTTGTGTATCCAGGAATAATTGATTGATTGTAAGGATTAACGCACGGACGCAGCGTAGACGATGAGGCGCGCCGTAGTGGAGGGCTCCGGATTAATTTTGACCACCTGGGGTTCTTTAATGTATCCAGGAATAAAACACTTTCGTGTTAAAAGTTGGAACCCTAAAACGAATAACCCTACATATACAGCGCGCACAACTCCCAACCATAGCGGAGACTGCAGGACGGAAGAGTCAGCGGGCGGTGAACTAAGAGGGGCGAACGAATGTGCCCGCCAAATATCGAACGGTCGCGCTCCTCTCCGGCGCCGGGGCCTCCCCGCCTACTTGAGGAACAATAACGGCGGCGGCCGCGACCCGGCCGCGCCGGGCAAAATTACATTGCCGAACCCACAAGTATATCGAGAGGTAGGGTGTGGGCCACAGCTGACACCGCACGAGGAGAGGAGAGGAGGAGGAGTGGGCGAAGACGGTCGAGTGCCACGCAGGCGGAGGACCGCTGAATTAGAATGGGTCCGCGCCAACACCGCAGCAACGCCCGAAAAACCGAACCCTATAGAGTAGTATATACTATACGGTCACCCCCAGCAGCGCAGCAGACCACTTGTGCATACACAAGCGCCAACCTCCTCCTCTTCTTTCAACTTTATCTCCAGAGCCAGCAGTTCGACGTGAACAAAATAGCGAGGGGCCCCGCATGCCTCTGCACGCATATATGATACGCATGAGGCGTGAGCGATGCGTATTATAGTATACTACACGGCGTACAAACGCCGTTCTTTTTTTTTCCCCTCGAGAGGCTTCTTTCAGCTCATCGTGAACTTTTAAAATGCGTTCCAAGACAAGAAACAGCTGCTCCACCTAACGGGCCGTTAAACGCCTCTCGGGGTCATCGCAAAAGAGGGGTTTTAGAGGTCGTGCTGTAAAACGCGTTAAATATATTAGAACACAAGTCCGTGGTTGGGTTAAGCACTCGTTCAGACTGCTCAATGCGACGGAATATGAAGCGGCACCACATTTTTCTACGATAAAGGGGGCGCTCGTTTAAGCGAACGGCTTGACGTCGGGTAGCGATAAAGAGCGAAGCGCTAAAGCAAACGCTTTGACGCAACACGAACGCACGCAGCAGGCGGGTGTGGGCAAATACCGCGGAAATCAGACAGCATTCCTCTTTAGGAACAGCAGGGAGTGCAAAAAAAAAAAAAAAAATGTATTGGGGCAGTAAGTCTGATTACGTGCTTTGACGACAAAATCGTGGCGATACTCATTCACGTCTATCGTCAGCATAGCGGTTACGATTCCTGCTGTACTATTGTAACGGGTACCTTTTATATACCGGCTGATGACGACGACGACGCCCGTGGACATATCAACCACGCTATTCTACCGTCTCACCGCTATACCGACGTCCACTTGCACTTACCTAGATTCATTACAATCCCACCTTACTAATCATTACTATCAATGACTAATCAATCGGTAATCAATATCATTCCACCTTAGAAATATTAGTATATCGTTAACTACACAGTAAATAATTTGCTCACCATTTATACACGGCTGGCATAATTTGGTTCGCTTCCGACCTCCTTGGGCGTGCGATATTTTGTACCGGATTTTGTATCCTTCGCGCCGACGCCGGGGTCATTCAAGGTCATTTTCCAATTAGATATGTAAACCCCAGTTATTAACCCCCACTTTAACTCTCAGTTGTTAAGGCTTTCGTTTCAATCACTGAGAATTAAACGCAGACGGCGCGCAATAGTTGCTATACAGGGAAGTCGCAAGGGAAAATGACGTGCGAATATTGATTTCACTGTGTCACCTTGGCCGACGGATGCCCCGCTTACTTATACGAGACGAAGCCAACACCCGAAAGGCTCACAAATTGCGAACGTTGTGCTCACAAAACTCACTACCCCAGATTCCACCAGACTGGTCTGGACACACCTATGAGGAGGGCTAGTCCGAGCTTCGGCCTGCAGTTAAGCTGACGATGTCCTAAACGTGCCCACCCTCCTACAGAAGCGCATAAAAGCCCTGCGCACGGCCATCTGTGCCGGAAACTCTTCTCCCAAATTATTTCGACGCGGTTGCGAACAACAACAACAACAACAACAACAACAACAACAACAACAACAACAACAACAACAACAACAACAACAAACAAACAAAACCGAAGCTTTTTTTCTTAAAAGAGCCATGAAGAGAAAATATAACTTCGTGCAATTTGAAAAAAATTAGGATTCAGTATCTCACTCAGCTCCATAACAGCCACAAAAGATGTTTTTTTCACGAAAAAAAAAGGAAGAAGTATTTAAAAACTTTCAAATTTTGCGCCACAGTGACGTGTTATGAGCAGGAATGACGTCATACGGGCCAACAATAAAACATAATTTTCAGCGCGTTAACTGCACGTTAGCATTCAAGTGATGCTGTCAAATGGAACTAGAGGCCCCATTACAGACGCGTCCAGTCACGTGTCGTCGCGACAGGTCAGTTAGGCGGCCGCCAATCGCACAAACAAGGTTCCGTGACGTCATAGAAAAGTTGCGGGAAATTGGCTAGGGGGTCGCGACTGCTTCCCACGTTTTCTTCAATATCTCCGTTATTTGTTCGAAGATTGCCATGATATGGGTATCATTGTTATCGGGACTAGGCAGTCTTTCTAATATACTCAACTTGTATTTTGTCTTCATGGCTTCTTTAAGAGAAAGAAGCTTTCTCCCATGCAATTGCAGGAATTGCAGTAAAAAACGTGTATTTCAACTTTTGTTTCTTTTAGAAACTTTGAGGTATTTTTTTTCCGCTGTATGAAATCTTTTTACTGTATTATTGTTTGTTTATGAAAACTGAGAACTGTCTTTTTTTTTGTTCTTTCTTGCTGTGAATTCTTGAATTCTACTCATTGTTTCCTGAAATCCGAGAGCTGATGTGTATGTTTTTTCCTAGTGGAATTGTCATTGTAATTATTGTCTTTCTGTAAACTGAAAGCTGATTTTCTATGTGTTAGTTGTGTGCATTATTTTGTTAATTTTTATTGTCACAAAGTACGTGCCATTTCCCGCAGAGTCGCGCCAACACGTGGGGGGGGGGGGGAGGGGGACGTCACCTTGTCAGGCTTTTTTTTTTTTTTCCTGTAGCCTTTTTGACCGTCCCCCTCGACAACTGTATAGCCAGTCTTGTACATGTTGTCGCAATAAACTTTCAACTTTCAACTTTCAATCTGGGTCGAAATCATAGTCCAAGATCTAAACTGCTTCGACCGTGTCAGAACGGAGCAATCGGATAAACGTCGGATTTCTAACGCGAGGGACTCACGTTCACTCCCAACCACGGGAAGCATTTTTTAAGCGATTGATGTGCCTTCGCTTATCATCACCATCGCTTTAGATGTGAAACCCGTTATGTAAAGTTGGCTTTCTCGCAGTGCGTTTTACTAGTGTGGTGGACGACGCCATCAGTGAGATAAAGAACGCTTCGGTTTATTACGACGACAGATGTTGGTTGCTTTCAAAGGACCCCGAATGCCCTCACGGGGAGAGCGATTACACGGACTAAGATCCCCACAGCTGTTTTCACGTAAGACACTGTAACTAAGCAGTTTGTGAACGTTCCCCATGCGCGGTTGCTTAGCGGGACAACAGCCGAGGCCTCGGGTATTCATTTTACGACGCTTCACGTGCGAACTGCCATGGTGGGTCCGATCACGGATCTGCGAAAGTCATCGTTAGACGGAGGGGTGCCTCATTTTTTTTTTTCGATATTTGAATATTTTTTCAATATTCTTCGGTTCTTTCGGTATAAAAAACGCCTTTCGTGGCTGGACTGCAAACGAGTGAGCTACCAAAGACTATTCTTTCAAACTAAGGGAAGTTTGTTGTCTTCGTGACTCCTTTAAAGCCAGCAGCGGAATACAAAGCAGCCGCAGCCACGGGGGCAAACCGACGGCCTCGACATAGACTTCGGACCACATCAAAACGCCATCAGCGCTCTCCGCAGGCGAAACCCCGCGAGCCACCTGCGTCGCCAGAGAGGACTTCTTTGGCGAGGGAGGAGGAACTGCAGTCCGGCCCGGCCACAAGAGTCGGCGGTCCACAGGACCGCCCAGCGGGAAAGCTCTTCGCGTAACACGAATCGAAAGGAATCGAGAAAGAAGGAAGGGAGCCCGGAAGCTGCGCACACACGGGCCAAACCAAGAAAGGCAACAAGAAGAGGAAATCTCGCGGAGGCACCGCGAGAGAAGGGAACACAGACAGCTCTGGGAAGACACCTGCAGCCACCAGGGCGCGTTTCTCGAATTCCTCCCGTTTCTGACAGCGCTCGTCGGCTTTTGGCGCGGGAGGAGACGAAAAGGAGCGCAAACACACGACTCGCTAAACGAGAGAGGCCGGTGGAGGCCCCGTCGCTCTCCTGGCCTCTCTCCCTGCTCTCTCGCCGCTTCACGTGCAGACCTACAAACCTCCGGTAAGCGGAAGAAAGAGGAGCGAGATATATATAAAAAGGGGGGCGCGACGGTATAGGTTTAAGCAGCCCACAAAAAGGGGGAACTCACGCAGCGTCGACTCGCCCGCCTCCACACACAAGGTATCCCGCGGCTCGGCCGAAGACGCGCACGCGTGCGCGCGCCAAGTCCCCGAAGCCGTGGAAGGCGCGGACAAAACGAGACAAAGGCGCATCATCCTAAGTAGAGCAAATAACCAACGCCCCCTCGCCATTCTTCGCTTTTCAGGCCCTTCGCGCTCGGAGTGACCGACCGAGCCACGTATCTGTCCACACACACACACTCCCCCTTTCAGGCCACCGGACGACCTCTTCTAGGCCACCCCATTCTTCGACTCGTTTTTCTTTTACACACAGGGCGTGACGCATTGGCCGCCAGCAACAACACGAGCTGCCCTCCTCACGTCCTCTTTCTCCCTCACGCGTGTGCGTGGTCCTGACGGGCCCTGACCGCTCGGACGCAGCTGTCAAACTGAACAGCTCACGCTGGCGCTGCGCTTGGAGTCCAGAGCCGGGCGGAATCTCACTATGCCGAGAGAAGACTACCCAAAGAAGGCGACGACGACGTCAAGAAGAGGCCATATACACGGGGAACCGGGACGGATAAGCGCGGATAATCGGATCGCGAGGGAAGGAAGCCACAACGTCCAAGAATGCGCGATCACGAGTCGCTGCAGTGCGTGTGACCGCACATGACTGCCCGGGACTTTTTTTTTTTTTCTTTATATCTCGCCGTGGCAAAACTGAGACGTCCGTCGAAAGAATAGCTGTCGAAAGAAGAAGCCTGTGGAGAAAGCATAACGGCTCTACACTGCGACCCTCTGTGTGCAAAAATGTTTACCTCCACGCCAAATATGCACCGAACATTTTTTTTTTTCCCTCTCTGCCGTAGGAGGTCGCAATGTCGCGTCTGACGTCTCCATCCTGGCTTTTTCTAACAAATTCCTGCCACCCACAGCAGCCTTACATATATTTATACACGTGACTTTAAATAAATATTGAAAAAATGAATTACACAACGGTAGCCTGACGAAACAACGTCAAAAGTTCAAAGCGTACACAAAGACGCGCCCTTGCACGCCCTCGCTGCAGTAATAACAAAACAGCCGCTAATGCTGCTCCAAAAGGAAACGTGCACCCAGAGTTGTTTGTGTGCCGTTAAAAGGACCCTGCAACACTTTTTTTTCTGACTTTTTTTTTTCGAAATCTCAAATGCTTGCAGAGTGTAACCAACCAACACATCCAGTACTTTGATTAGGCGGTCAAAAAGTATACCTCAGACAAAAATTACGAATCTGACCTTCAAATTTCCTCGAAAAATTTTTCTCTCTTTCCCGGTCTTGGCGTACTTCGAGCGCTTTAATTCCGCCATTAGAGCGGTGTAGCGGCTATTGGCCGGCAATCCTTTTAGTTGTAGCAATAAACGCATTCGACAGCCACTTTAAAAAGAAAGCCACAAAAGCAAAGCACAAACGAAAGGCGTTTCTGCTGCGACGAGCAGATCACGCAGAGCCGCTCTGTGCCGGAGATAACTATAGTTTCGCAGTGCTTCCAGACGCCGAGTTAAAAGGGACGGACAACCGATTTTTGTAGCGTATATGTTCTCTATCCCAAATGAAAGCCAGAGATTTATATAGCCCGGTAACCACAAGCAATTTATAAACAAATTGGCGGAAATAATTTTATTTTGGCAGAAAACTTTCTGAAATCGGAAGGGTGGCGGTTCGTAGTGTCGACACTACGTGTCCCTGTCACGTGACCTACAAACCTAGGTGATACTGTAACTGCTGAAACGTTTATACACTTATTGAAAACCTTTTAACACAAGTATTTGTACGAGTTGAAATTGTATATGTATTTTTAAACATTATGTTGAAAATGTTTAAGACACGCCGCCCGCCGCCGCTGGGTTGCTCTCAGTGTTGCCAACTCAGCCTCCATGCCCAGAATCAACGGCAGCGTTCAGTAAACAGATCCAGCGAAAGAGCTTTGACGATTCTGCCTGAGTCAGGGGCGTTTGTTCTGCCAAAATATTTGATTTCAGTCTCCAAATACGCCAACGGCAGCTTAAAAAAAAAAAATGATCGCGCCGGGGAGAATCGAACTTCCGACCTACACAACGTGATGCCCGATTCTACCTATCATCCATCCCAACAGATGGCGCCTTCGTGCAAAATAGACTCGTGAATTAAAAAAAAAACGCATAAGGAACAGGAAAGCCTGCGATTCAAACTTTTTTAGCTGGGGACAAGTTTTTAAATATCGCTTTTCATTTCGCATACAGACAAAAGTATGTTGCCGCGCTACTCTATGTCATGGTTGCCAGCATTAGTTTTGGGGGGATACATACGGCTCGTAGATCTAAAAATTTCGATTTAATAAGTTCTAGGGCGTTATCAGCAAAACCGTTTCTCGTTAAGGTGCTTTAAGTGATGCCCTTTCATTTGGGATAGAGAATATATACTCGACAAAAATCGGTTGTCTGTCCCTTTAAGAGCGAAAGCGTTTATCGGAGGTGCTGCAGAGTCCCTTTAAAGTCATACTGAACCGACACTCACTATGAGCACGCGCTCGCTTAACACTAGTCGGCACTAACGGATTTCACCTGTTATACTAACTGTTCGGCGGCGGCTCGACGCATCGCAGTCTTGGTTCAGCCTTTTGATTCACCCTGAACATTGTCTTGATACACTCAGTCTTGATGCATTGATTCAGTCTTGATTCACCCTGAAGGCTACACTTCTTGCTCCTCATCGCACTCCGGTTATACCCGCTACGAATGCGCCCGTCGAAGCAACACACATATAGTAGTCTTCCTTCTCAAAAACGTTATAAGCTAACGTGAAGTGCCCGAGACCCGAGTTAATTTGCGCTCGCATATAGGGCAGCGTATCACCGCTGCCACCGAGGGACTCTGGCAGCGACAGCGACCACGCCGGGTATTTCGGACGCTATATACACAGTGGAACATGCTTATATCGAACTCATGCGTTTAGAATAATAGGCGTATAACGAACAGTGTGGGTAGTTCTTCGAAACCGTTTGTACACACTGTGCATTTCATTTCGTACACGCGCAATGCTTTGTTTTCATATCGAACACTTCTTCAATCACCTGCGAGTTCGATGTACAGTCTAACCTCGTTATAGCAAACAGTGATATAGCGAATTATCCACTATAACGAAGTAAATACCAGCTTTGGTTTGTCACGCTTTATTTCGGTTACACTTACTATTTTTATAACGGAACCGAAACCGCCAGAGTCCAGCGTGATATCGGCTATAACAAGGAAATATTTGGTTGGCGCGAGGCTCTGAACTCGAAAGCTAGCTTTAAAAAAAAATTAGAAGATAACAGTTTGTAAAACTACAAAAAGCAGAAAAGGCCCTTTTGTGCGTGGAAACCCCGCAAAACTTCGTCCTACAGTGCTGTGGAAATCCGCCAGCCGAAGATCAGATCCATCTTCAAATAAATAAAAACGCCGGACTGTTTCGTCCAACGAACTTTTTGCTGCTGTAATTTCGCGTTGCCATGTTTCGGTCTATTAAGTTAATTTGAAATGCCACCGGGAGACACCTAAGGATCACGTCGTTTATAGCGGGTTCGAATCCTAGAATAATTCACTTTAGCATCTGAAATTCTCGCGCGAGCCAGGTCGCCGATTTGTCAGAGCCAATTTTTACCTCCATACTGTTACAACGAATATCGGATATAACGAAAGAATTTACTGCCCCGACAGTTCTTTGTTATAGCGAGTTTCGACTGTATCCGTATTTTACAGTGTGCAACGAAGCTGCGGGTGAAATCCACGCGTTCTGTCCGTTCGCAGGTACAAGCATGCTTCGACGATAGCGGCACAAAAGGACGCTTTCACACTGCGTCCACGATAAGTGCTCAGACTTTGCACGAACACCACCACGAGAGAGAAAAACTTGCTAATTCAAACGGCTCTACCTTTCGCCTACCAACAACGAAAACGCGCACGCCCTTTCCCCCTTAGTCCGAGAGAGCTAATGGTGTCCGAAAGAGCTAAGGCGCAATAATGACCACCGGTGCCCACGAGGTGTCAGCTAGAAGCCAACTTGAGAATAATTATAGAAAGCGGGCACAATAGTTTCCCTTCCGCGAAGAGACTTAAAAAAAAAAAGGGGGGGGGGGTTGAAAACGAAAGAAAAAAAAATGGCGCAGCTTGTGGTGCAAGGCTGGAGAAACAGCGAAAGCTGGGGGTAGCTTCTTTTGGTTTTGCTACTTTTTGCTAGGATTTGCTAGGCTTTGCAAAGTTTTGTTAGCCTTTTGCGATGTTCTTGCCAGGCCGGGCTAAGTGTTCAAGGGTGAGGCCAAGTGTAGCCGCATTTTACAAGCCCGTTTCGGTCGGTCCCCCCCACTGGCAGCGGAACCCGGGGGGGGGGGGGGAGAGGGGGGGAGAGAGGGGGGAGCTAAGTCGACCTCCAGCTCTGCTGTTTCTCCAGCCTTGCGCCATTAGTGCAAGCTGCGACAATTTTTCTTTCGCGTTTTAGTATCCCATACCACTTTTTTAAATGGCATAGCAGGGGTGCGCATACGCATGCGCCCCTCGTGCTCCCATTCGAGCAGGCGCGAAAGCCAGCTTCACTGTTACGATACCCTATCTGCGGTGGTGCACCCTTTACAGGCGGCGCAGTTTTTTTTTCTCGGTATTTTTTTTTGCCAACGCCACCGAACCAAGCTTGAGCATAGACAGCTCCGCTGTTCAAAGGATTACCCAAACGATTGCGGCTACTAGTTGAAGCTTAATCACAGTTTCCCACCTGGCGCTAGCAATGGTGGAAGGAAGGAGGGCGGGAACCGTTGCTTTATGCCTTCAACATCTGCCTCGATGCCCGCTGCGTTGGCTCCGAAAAACGCTTATCGAGATACGAGGGGACTGTTTGCAGCATACGCTGCGGTATATCTTCTGGGAGACCTGCGACTATTTCTCCACTGTACACTAACGCCAATAGAAAACGGGGAAAGTCAGGCCCTGCCAAGAGGTTGCAAATCCGCGTGCGCGGGCTTTTTAGATGCGGAGCATCCTATGCTCGGGGCTGTATCCGTCCCTCCCTAGTACGCCATCCGCACTCTACTGCGCATGCGCGTCTCTTGAGCCACGGCAGCGTTTACGCTGACGTCAGCGCAGTTCACTATAAAAAGAAATAGTTAGGCGGCGCCCGGTTTCCATCCCACGACTCTCTGGCCGCAACGGGAGGTACGCGGCGCTCTTCCCACTGCGCCACAAACCGAGACGGGACCGTGTGCTACGAACGCGCCTTATGTACTTCACTCATTCAAACTACGTCAAGAAGCTACTGATACAACCAAGGCACGCGAAGCTGAACGTCGAGGGAAACGACGAACTGAAAACTAATGGGAACTTCAGTCGACCCCATGGCTGCTTCGATACTACTCAGGGTTCCCCTACGGGAAGATGGTGTAATTTTTTTCACTGCCGGAAAGCGCCACCAAGATGTGAAGGAGGTTCACTGCGAATATGTCCGCGGCGCAGGCGCCGGGATGACGGCGGAGGACCCACAAAGAGTGACGATGCATTGACCGCCATCGTTGCAAAAAAAAAAAAAAAAGGAATAAACGCAAGAAACACCCACGAAGGAAATATAAAACAAATAACAGAAACAGAGAAAGACGGCCTTTTCCGAGATTCTTCAGCTATGGACTGCGTCTTCATTCTTTGTTTTTTGTTCTTGTGCCTCACTCTGCGCGCCCTTTGCACCCTCCTCCCCACAATGGCCTGCAAGCTGACCAAGGCGGCCACGTGGCGAATCCGAGAGGCCACTCGTGACGATCAACGAAGAGAAGAGAACAGTTGGGGGATAATAAAAAGGGTTCCCTCGTGTATATAAATACAGCCCCACTCTCCTACCCTTTCCTTTACCCCCAGAAGGAAAAGCGTGCCGGGGAGCCACGTCGTTAACACGCCGAAGTGAGGAGGCCAGCGCCATTTATTTCGCACAGCCGACAACAGCACGGTCGGAGCCACGCGCTAGCAATTTGTCACGACGGACCCCGGTCCTTCAGCAGCGGCGGCGACCCCTTTCGACAGCCGCTTCTTCCCCTCGCGGCAATTCGCACACACGTCACTGATCTACAAACCAAAGCAGGTCGACCACGAGGGCGTCTTCTCCCAACGTCCGCCGCGCAGCAAAACGATTTGGTGACGGCTAATCGTGCGATTTTGCCTAGTATAGCCCCACCGGCATTCCAATTAGGTTGCACCAACTATTTGGAGCACACAATGAAAAAAAAAAAATCTGTGCTGGAACAGTTTCGCAGCACGAAAAAACAGTTGTTCTTGGACAGCATCTTACCCTCTATAGAACTGACTGACTGTGTGGTTTAACGTACTGAAGCTATACAATTGGGATATGAGACGCGAAGTAGTGGAGGGCTCCGGATCAATTTTGACCACAGTCAGCGTCCTGCCTTTTTATAAAAATTAATTAAATGTATACCCATACATGGTGTATGAGATAAAGGTATACAATTGTACTCCTTCTTCATAATCGATGCCTGCGTTGTCTTCTCCAAGATCGCTCCTTTTTCGCTATTTCCAAGTAACAGTTCTGGAACAATGGCAGCCCGGATTAACGCATAGATCTTGTCAGAGCTATCCGGTCGGTCGGCCGAACGGTCTATGGGGAAAGGCATTAGTTTCTTTGAAAGGACGCCATTGGTACCACTAAGAAAGCTTTCGCTTTAAAAACCCACCAAGAAGCAAACCGTGGATGCGGAGGGCATTCACGGAGCAGGGGGGCAAGAAAGCGGACACACACTCACTCGGCGTCCGTTATTATACGAAAGGGGTGACCAAACGGCCGCATAGCACGCAGGGCGGTCCGCGAGAGGTTTAACGTCAGCGTACTGGATGCGCCCACACCGCATGTGCGCCGGACAATGACCGATGGACGCGCGAATCAACGCCACCTCGGTAAGAATGCCACGCACGCGATGGTAGAGGCCTTGTCACGCGCTCGGCTCTCAGCGTGGTGACGTTTCGGTGGCATATATGTTTTTATTTTATGGCCTCAGCCACTCACACGAGTAGAAATGTCTCTGCGTGTAGGCGTAGGCTTCCTATCTTGAAGGCGTTGCCCATACACTGGCTCCAAGGCAGTGCTCGTAGAAGAGCCTTCGTATCCCTGAGTAACCAGCACTTTAGAACTACCCTCCAATGAATGAAAACACCACAGACTATATATTAATCGTATCGACGAGGACTAAAAAAAAATTCTCTTAGCTTCAAAAACAGCGCAGAAGACTAAGAAAAAAAAAACACACACACACACAACGTAGGCGCTGTTGTGCTGTTCTGAGCTGTTTTTCGAAGCTAAAATGTACCAACAGGCCCTTCAGTGCACCCTTCAACAAAAAGTACGTTTTTTCTCCAGCTCCGAAGGAATTATCGGAAGGTTCAAAACAATAAGCGAATATAAAGAAAAATCCCGAATATTACGAGATGGAATGTGCAAGTCCCGCATAAAAAAAAATCCTGCAACATGTCGCTCTGAAAAAAGAAAGAAAACGCAACCGTTTCTAATTGCATTCACAAAAATAAAACTCGCAAATTTCAGCCTCAACGCTCAGCGATACTGGCAGCGCGGTCTCTCGGCTAATTTAAGCGACTACCAGCAGTGTGCTAAACACTTGCATATGCACCGTTCAACTTACGCTTCCACCTTTAACTTGATCACCAAGTCTCCGAATACGAATAGTAAAAAAAAAAAAAAAAGAAGTTGGGTGTAAAAGAGGGCGGAATAAGTGACTCCCAAGAAGCTTTTTGTCCTTTAGAGTTCTCTCCAGATCCAAAGCGTTTGCATTTATAACACCGAAGCCTTCGTCCCTGCAAGGAGTGACCAAACCTTCTGAGCCGTGCTTTTTTAAGTCTTTGTTGTCTCCAGAGGTCAAAAACGTACTGAAGGAGGGGACGGACGTGCCAACAAGAATACTAGAGGATATCTAAAATGGGTCCACAGCTACCATCGTCCTCCACAAGGAGAGCAGTAAAATACCTATACGGAAGGGCGTCAGACAAGGAGACACAATCTTTCCAATGTTATTCACAGCATGTTTACGAGAGGTATTCAGAACATCGGATTGGGAACAGGTGGGCGTAAGGGTTAATGGAGAATACCTCAGTAATCTCAGATTTGCTGATGACGTTGCCTTGCTAAGTAACTCGGGGGACGAATTGCAAAGCATGCTTTCCGCACTAGACGAAAAAAGTAGAACCGTGGGCCTGAAAATTAATATAGCCTCGGGAAAGCACAGCGGTTTGAGATAGCCGGCGAGGCAGTGGATGTGGTAAACATCTACTTAGGCAAAGTAGTGACATCGGATCCCATAGGCGAAGTAGTGACATCGGATCCCAACCATGAGGCAGATATAATTAGAAGGATCAGAATGGGGTGGAGTGCATACGGCAGGCATTCTCAGATAATGAATGGAAGCCTACCATTTTTCCTGAAGAAGAAAGTGTATGACAGCTGCGTCTTACCGGTACCCAACTACGGGGCAGAAACTTGGAAGCTCACTACAAGGGTTCAACTTGAGTTGAGGACGACCCAGCGAGCAATGGAACGGAAGATGATAGGTGTAACATTAAGGGACAAGAAGAGAGCGGAGTGGGTCAGGGAACAAACGCGTGTCAAGGACATATTAGTAGAAATTAAGAAGAAGAAATGGGCGTGGGCAGGGGTAGTAACGCGAAGGCGAGATAACCGTAAGTCATTAAGAGTAACAGAGTGGATCCCTAGAGAAGGCAAGCGTGCAAGGTGGCGGCAGAATGTTAGATGGGCAGATGAGATCAATAAATTTGAGGGGATAAACTGGTCGCAGTTAGCACAGGACCGGGATAATTGGATATCTTTGGGAAAGGCTTTTGCCCTGAAGTGGGAGTAGACAGGCTGATGATGATAACGACGTACCAACATGCACAACACGCCCCTGAACATACATAACCCTAATAGTGCGATAACACAGTAACACAGACCCGAAAATCTAACGTGCAACGCACGAAAACGTGAACAGAGAGGTGTCATCCCCAGCTCACGTGGCGGCGGCGACAGTGCCGACCAACCTGCAAACAGTGTACAGACGACGCACGCACACACGCTGCGCATCTGTCAGGGCATCTACGCCGTTCAAAGACGCGCGCGCACACATGTACACTCAACCGCCACCGCAGCGGCGCAAATGGAGTCTGCTTTCGACAACGGCGCACTCCCGTCCCTTCGCTAAAGCCAAACACACGCCGGGAGAAACATCGCAACCTTCCACGCGCGTACGCACGGAAGCACAAGCCACAAGAAACCGAGCCGTGACAAGAACAAATGTCGCCCAGCAGTGGGACCGAAAGGAGAGCGCGGGAAAAAAAAAAAATGTTTGCGAACGGAGGCTTCCACGCACACATACAAATAGGCAGATGATGGTGGAAAAAGGATGTAGCAAAGGGAAGCGGGAGACGGGGGTGTCAGCCGGCGCCCCCGCCGGCCGCGACTGATGGATGAGAATTTAATAGCGTAGAAGCTGCTGTTGAAAAAGGAGGCACGGCGCTTCCCAAACCGACAAGAGGGATGAAAAGAGAAAAGTTCGAAGCTTGCGGTTAGGCTTTGGCAGGTTCGAGAACGGGCACACAGACTTCACGCCGGCAGTCGCGACGGACGACACGAACAGCCTGGATGGAGAGTGCGATAGTGTATACACACTATTAGCCCCCGCACGCAGCGCCGGCATTGAAAAGCGCGAAGTGTATAAGGTCCGGGTTGCCACGCAGACCGCGATGAGAGCACGGCACGCGTCGCTGGCACGTGCCGCGCTATTCGACGAACGACACCCGCATGGGAACTCGCCTCCAACGAGGTCGCGCGCAGCAGGCGGACCGAATGAAACACGGAACGAATAGATAGCTGTGCGTGGATTGACGCCGCGCTTGATACGCCGCGTCACCTGCGTCTGAGTCCCGTTGTTAAGAAACGTGTACGAGAGAGAAGAGGGGCGCACCATCTTTGCTTCTAATCAACTCAGAAATCAAGCGTGCCGCAACAAAAAACGCTGCGCATATATACAAAAAAAACCTTCGCATGCTCCCCGAAAGACGTTCTCCGATATAGTCTTTCACACCCAAAAGCATGTTTGTATTAGAATTTTAGATGCGGAGCATCTCATGCTCGGGGCTGTGTATCTCCCTCCTTTGTCGTCCGCCGTCCGCACTCTACTGCGCATGCGCGTCTCCACAGCCCCGTCAGCGTCTGTGCTGACGTCAACGCAGTCCATTATAAAGAGAAATAGTTAGGCGGCGCCCGGATTCGATCCCACGACTCTCTGGCCGCAACGGGAGGTACGTGGCGCTCTTCCCACTGCGCTACAAACCGAGACGGGAGCACGTGCTACGAACGCGGCTTATGTCCTTCACTCACTCAAACTACGTCAAGAAGCTACTGATACAACGAAGGCACGCGAAGCTGAACGCCAACAGAAACGACGAACTGAAAACTAATGGGAACTTCAGTCGACCCCATGGCTGCTTCGCATACTACTCAGGGTTCCCCCACAGGAAGATAGTGTAATTTTTTTTCTCATATTTAAGTCGCTTTGATGTCCACTCCGGTAACTTCCTCTAAAACACGTTTGCCTGCGAGCACATTCGCACTGGTGAAAAGCCAACTTAAGACAAACGATGCCACGGTATACGGCTGGGTGCAAGCTGAAAGAATATTCGAGAACTGCGCAAACGCGCACACATTTACTTATGACTCAACATTTTAACGAAGATAACATATTGATAGGGCGTACCGAGATAAGGCTCCAAAACAGAACGCTGTCGTGAGGTTCCCTGTGCCGTTTTATAGCGCAGCGTGTCGGTTCGGAACCATACACCACTTTACACGAGGAGAGATTCATGATAACGCCGGAGTTAGTCACCATCCTCATGGGCATCTCCGTATTTACTGCGTCAGATCGGGCACGTCTAAAATTCTCACGTCGACCGTGTCGCCCTGTAGCAGAGCGAGCGACAGAAAGCACGGAACGATTGAACGTAGAGAACCCGCGGAGAGCTAGCTCACTTCGAGAGTGGAGAGAGACGGAATACCGCCGCGGCGACTCGGTGGCTAAGGCGTTTAGCGATCCTGAGCACAAGGACGGGGGTTCGGTTCCCGGCCGCGGCGGCCGCTTTTCTGAAGGAGGCGAAAAGCGAAAACTCCCGCGTGTTCGAGATTTCCGCGCACGTGTAAGATCCCCAGGTGGTCAAAATTAACCGGGAGCCCTCCACTACGGCGCGCCTCGTCGCCTGTGCAGCGTCGACGCGTTAAACCGCACAATCAATCAATCGGAAGTTGCCAAGGAGAGATCACACCTGGCTGAGCCCACGCGCCGGTTCGGTCACACGGCGTCTCGTCGACCTCCACCATAGTTAGTACGCGTTAAAGATTACAGTGAGCTGCAAGGCGGCAAAGGAGGAAGGAACTGGAATGCCGGCGACGAAATGCCGGTACTGGTGGGCAAGAAACGGAGCGACACGCAGCCACTGTCGCTGTTAAGGCCAGCAAACGTGAACACCTAGACGATTAGAACTCAAAGCACGGTTAGCACGGTGTGCGAGAGACTTGTGCAGGCGATGCAAAGCTTGCGCATGGGGCCGGGCCTCAAGCTCGCGTGGTAGACGGACGAGATGCCTGCGCATTTGCAAAGATCCGCCAATAGGTTTTAAATTAATTTCTTTGTGCAGATATGTATCCGAAATTTTAACGGTTTAGCAGAGAAGAGAATTAATATCCGGCCACGGATCTAGACCCCGCAGCCGACCGGCGCGACTGCGCTCGCGCAGAGGCTGCGAAACCACTTCTGCGCATGCGCAGACGAGCCGATTGTGCACCGGGCGCCGTATAGGAAGTTACGTTCTCCACTCTGTTATTTAATATGGCGGTTTACCGCGGTCGGTTTCGGGAACTTCCTTTAAAGCACGCTTTCCTGCAAGCACCATAACACCGGTGGAAAGCCAACTTTACGAAGGGATGCCACGATGCAGCGGAATGCAAACCGAAAGGATGTTCAGTGAAAGCATTTTAAAACAAAAGCTCGTAGCCGGCAGCGCCCGGGTCGCCTAATAACCGCCAGCGTTCGGGCCACCTCATACCGGATTGGGGAGGGGGGCGTCATTAGTCCGAAAATGAGCACCGACGTCGCCCAATCAACCACTGCCCATCGCGTGCGAGAAGGGCGTACGCAAACGCCCACAAAGCTCGCGTTTACGCAGTATACTATGGCCGATCAACAAACCCGACGGCGTATTTACCGTCAATCCGCCAAGAACAAAGCGGCAGGGAACGCTTCGCACACACCGCCACACACTACCTGCTCCAAAGTGCAAGCAGAAAGCACTCAGACGACAACTTTCCCTTATAGGCGTCCATTAATGTGTCCGTATAGCGTACACCAAATCGCGCACAATGGGCGTCTTCACTGAGCCGAAGGCGCCGCGTTCGTACTCACACCCGAACTGCGCTCACAAAAAGCGCGCCTTCTTATCACCCGAGCGGTGCCCCTTTTGCCCGCCAAACGCCCAGTGTATACCCCGATCCTCCGTGGCTCCACCGAGCGAAGCAAACACGCCGGAAGACTGCCCGTGCGGAAGCCGAGGACAGCAATATCCTGCGGCCCCGCCCCGAATGGCCCTCGGCCGACGATGCCGCGCCTCGCCAAGCGTGAAAGCGTGCCCGCGGCGCGGGCATATACAGCACCGAGACCCCGCGAACCCCGGCCGGTCAAGCCAACGTACGCGGTGAACTGCACGCGGCGTCGTCCACCGGAGGGACTGAGCTACTACTGACCAGTGGTCAGTCCTCGTGCCGACGCCAGCGTGGGAGAGTCCGGCCGGCCGAGTCACTCCGCAAACAGGGTCAGCGGCGGCCTCCGGACGACGTCGCGTTTTCGTTTGTTTCGCAGCCTCGAGGCTTAGTGGATACGAAGCCGTGGTTCGAGCTATATGCAGGAAGATCAAAAGGACTGTGATTTGGGCGAGTTGTTGAACGTTCATCATTGAAAATCAGCGCGGAAAAAACACAGCCCAAAAAAGGAACGAGAAGTAGACAGGACAGCGCGGTCCTGTCTACTTCTCATTCCTTTTTTGTGCTGTGTTTTTTCCGCGCTGATTTTCAGCGATGACCCAGGAAGATGTAGTTCAGCATCCCGGATGCTATGCTATGGCTATTTCCCTCGTTGTCACGGACGATGAACAGTGTTTATCGAAGTTATCATCTTGTGTTCACCTGCCTCTTCCTCATCATCATTATTACTGTCTATATGTTCTTTTTAACTAAACACTGCGTTTTTGGCGATTACCCCTGATTACTTTTATTCGCTGTAAACCTGCCTGTGGAGCGGGTGTTGTCCCCCACTTTATTTTATGTTATTTTAGGGGAAGGCGGGAACTCAGAAAAGGGAAAGGGTTAGTGGATACGAAGCGAGTTCGAGCTATATCTGCAGGAAGCTAGTTTAGCATCCCAGATATGGTCTAGCAAGGAACGTAGGGAGGGCCTCGGAGCTACCGATGGCGATGCCGCAAATTTAGGCCCGCAACAATCGCGTTTTCTTCGACTGACCTTGGTTCTTGACCCCCAGCCTTGCCAACAAAGCAATTCTTCGTCCACACGTGTGTTCTCGCTCTCACGCGAACCATTTCCTCCTCTCCAACCGAAGGCATTCTGCGCATTCGTCGGCGCTATACCGCCCAGTTTTTTTTTTTTAAAGCGGCCACGAAAACAAAATAAAACGTTGCTGAGATTGAAATAACTATATCCTCTGGTGACTTGCTGACCTCCATTCCAGCCACGAAGGACGCTTTTCAGCGGAGAGAAAACGCAATGAACGTTGAAAAACTTCCACATTTCACGCTACCGTGACGTAATATGCAAGGCACAGTGTGGGAAAGCACTTGTTTAGAAACATTTTTATCAGTGCGCTACCTGCACGTTCACATACGGGTGGTGGGATCAAACGGAACTAGTTTAATCGCCCAGCCGTGCACGTTTTTTGGCGGTGGCTTTGGTCGGCAGCCGTGAGTCGCACAAGCAAGATTCTCTGACGTCATTTCTTTCGCGAAAAGACTGTTTCCGAGCCAAATATTCGATAGGTATACGTCTTTTGCAAAATGTCATTTACGGCACAGTTGCACTCCATGGTCCTTCTATGAAAGTATGTAAAGAACTTCAACGCACATGTGGCCTAAAAAAATGGCGTAACAGGATATATAGTTTTCAAACTCGGACACCGCAGGCACCAACTGACAGCATTTTTGTGCTTGAGATGTTACAATACACTGAAAAGATAGCCTAAATATCACGCGCATGGGTAAAAACAACAACGAAAATATCCTCAAGACTACCGTTTTCTACAAAAGAGATCCTGAAACGCCTTTTCCAACATTTTTTTCCAAATCCTAAATGTTTTCAGAATGCAGTCAACAAAGACACTCAGTACTTAGAATAGGGGGTCGAAAAGTACCTCAGCCAAAAATTACGGCTCTAAGCACACCAGAAAACTTGGAAACCTGCTCAAAGGGATTTTCTCTCCCGGTTTTGGCAAATTCTTGCAGCGCTCGAATTACGTCATTACAGCGGTGTGGAGACTATTGGCCGCGGCTTTCCTTAAGATGCAGCAATGAACGCATTCGGTAGCCTCTTCAAAACGAAAGCCACAAAAGAAAAGCAGAACGGAAAGGCGAATTTGCTGCGACGAGCAAATCACGCAGTGCCGCTCCGTGCTGGCGATAACTAGATATAGCTGTCGCAGTGCTTCCAGAAGCGAAGGAAAGAGTGAAAGCGTTTATAGGGAGTGTTGCAGAGTACATTTAACGCTTTTCAGCGTCTTTGCCCCGAAAATGACAAATTAGCAGCTAGCAGCAGCAGAAATCAGATGCACCCGGAGCCCGACGGGAAACCACATCAGTTCAAAATAGATAACGAATCGAACGATCCCCCTTCCCACCACGCCTATATGTTTCCCCTTTTCGAAGCAGCTGGAATTTGGCGCCATATTACGGAAGACACTAAGAAACGGTACGCACACCTTTCGCGGTTATCGCCAGCAATTTTCCTCAAACGGAAGGAAGGCTGTTCGCGAACACAGAAGAACCATCGCACAAGGATATTCCCCCTGAAAACGAACACTGCGATAATAAAATGGGTCATTTCGGCGCATTTTGTCGTCGAAAGTAACCGCCAACTGAGTTACAACTGATTGCTCTTACGTTTCTGGAATCGGATGTATGCCCCGCCAACTGCCCACAGAGGGAGCTGATGCACTTTTAATATTAGCTGCGCGAAAATGCTTTCCATAACACTGAAGAATTCAAGAGTAATCATCTAAAAAAAAAAGCAGAAAACTGCGATGACCTCACCCGACGCGGTGGCGAAAGCGAAAAATGGACCCAGGTGGTCTAAATTAATCCGTGCCACTCCACTACGGCGCACCTCCACACAGCTCAAGTGTGGCTTCGCCGCCTTAACCTTCCCCCTCCCTCACCTTCTATTTAGTAACTCTGTTTCTTTTTTATGTGAGGTGTATACGCGTAAACACGGTAGAAGCGACAAGAACGATGTTCGGCTTCACATTCACAGCTCTGTTCGCTTAGTGCAGTCACCTCAGACATGGCCGAACCTAACAACACGTATACGTTAGACACATCGTTAAAACTGACCGGGTTGTGCGGTCACGTAGCTCGAACCGCACTTTCGCAGTCTGTCGACACACGCCGGCTTCAAAGGGGGGTCGCGATCGTGCCCCTCCAACGCTGGCTGGCACATGAGCGTAAATTCGAGATAAGCGCAAAACAAAACAAAAAAAGAATCTCCCTTCGTAAGTTTGCTTCTGACGAGTGCAGGCGGTCGCGGCCTTCGGCTATCACTACACATTCAACGACCACGCTCCTCCAACGGTCGGCCTTTGATTTAGCAACCTTACTCCGACGTCCTCACCCCCTATTGTTGCAACACACATCGGATTCATTTTTGTAACCGTTGCGCGGCTCATTTCATCCCGGTTTCGGCAAGCTCAAATCAAACGCCCCGCCAGTCGCGAAACCATTGCCCCCGAAACGTTACCCGGCGCCACGCTGTATATAAAGTACTGGATCGCGTACGGACTCGCCGAAACTGAGGTCACCGGAGCGAAAAAAAGAAAAACCCTGCCACTATTGTAACGGTCACGCCGACTTGTTTCCATGGGGACAAATTCTACCCCCCCCCCCCCACCCCCTGTATCTAAAGCAAAATGAATAAAGATGTCCACCACTGCGACGGCGCACCAACAAACGATTTCTCCCGTCACCCGCATCGAAAGAGGGAGAGAGAGAAGTTGAAGAGCAATCCGGGAATAAAATACCCAAAAGAGGCGTGGCCTGCCGCCGGCGGACGGACCAATAGAGACGCGCCGCTGGTCCCCGCCCCTTCAAAATTCCCTCTCCCCGCCGCAACCCTGCATCCTGATTGGCTCGCATCACGCCGTGCAATGGGAGCGCGCGAAAAGGTTCGCCCGCTTTCCAATATATATATTTGCTTTCGTTTCGCGTTCCGCTCCTTTTCTCAACGTCCCGCGCGGACCTCGCCTTTCAAGCTTCGCTCGAGGGTCCTCAAGATCCCCGGCGCGCTTCGAACCGTGCATTGCACACGGCCCGAGATCAAGGAGGAAAAAAAAAAAAAAAAAAAAAAAAAAAAAAAAACACACACACAATGGAGGGGGAAGAGAGATACAAACAGGAAAAAAACATTAAAATGGGAATAAAACCAGCCCCCTCAAGCAAATCGGCACAAAAAACGAGTTTACGCGTTTAATCTCCGGTAGTGATCGGGTTATCAACAACCGAAACGAAGCAAAAACAAACACGATGCACCGAAAACAAAACGAGTGCGCGGAAACAACTCAACTGGACATAAGTAAGAAGAGATGACAATATTATATATATATATTCTTTAAAGTGCCCTTATTAGCGGAATAACAAAAAGAACCGTCGGGTGAAATCAATTATAACTCGGTGGCGAGCGAGCTTGCGTTAGTCGAAACCGACATGCCGCAGTTTCATTTACTGGTTCCGTCTTTTATAAAGAGGCAGCCTCACCTATAAAAGAGAGGGACCGTTACGTGGCAGCGTCGGTACCTTTAATCAACAAGCAGAATACAGGCGGACAGTTGGGTTGGCGCGAAATTTAAAGATATAAATAAGTGAGAGTGGTATGAAAAGGGAAGAGAGAGAGAGGGGGGTGGAACTGCGAATTTGTCTTGCGTCCGCACATAGTTGGAAAGTGTTCATCGCTACAGCAGCCTTGCCGTTTAACTTCTTGCGATACTGAGAACGAGAAAAGCCGCTCAAACGTAAAAAAAGGACAACAAAAAACGAATTAAATTTAAACCGCCGCATTAAAAAAGACAGACTAAATTCGCATGCATTGCCAGCGTATACACTCTGGAGACAACGAGCTGCGTTCTTAATTTAAAACACGCTTCTGGGCAAAAGAATTACACTTCACGTATTTATAAAAAAAAAAAAAGGGGGGGGGGGGGAGAGAATGATAAAAAATAGGGGTGGGGGGACAAGAAGAGTACTTTGCTCATATGCCTTTAGAAACCGCACATTTGCGAGAAATCAGCCTCCCTTATTTTTAAAGGGTAAATCAAAACATCTTTAATTGTGCCACGTCCAAACATGCATCAATTCGACTATGCCTCAAAGTTCCTGATGACGGTTGCTTCTTACGAAATATAAAATTTCATTGAATCCTTAAAAATACCCGTCGCCTCTGGTTGGTAAATAATAAATGTCACATTTTTTACCACCAGGGGATCTCTGACGTGCGCCGAAATCTCGACACACGGCCGTTTTCGCTTTTCGCCTACATCTGAAAAGCGGCCACTGCGGCCGGGAATCGAACCCGCCATCCCGGGCTCATGCAGCACAACGCCTAAGCCACTGCGCCACCGCGGCGGGTGTTGCGATCTTATTAATAAACGCCGAGTTCTTACAGTGGACAAGTATTTACTGTCCAATCATCACTATCCAATATTTTTCCACAAATACTTGATATGAAGAGCAATCTACACTCTATACCCCTGTCGCACAGCAGATTTAATGACATTTAGAGCAAATGTCATTAATTTTGCGCGACACGAGAATACCGAACGACGTTCGAGGCGAACGGAATTTAGCGGCTCAATTAGGTTCGGGAGCTCATTCAGCGGCCAAATGAGTATATAGCCTCGCCAGCAGTCGCGCGTCACTTGACAAGAAAGTTCAGTAATAATAAACCGAAGAATACCGTTTCTAAAAACTGTCATTGGACTTATATTTCCCCCTTTGTATTGTTTTTCAAATAAAGACAAACAAGTATACCCTACAAGAAAAAAATCTCGTCCCGAATGCGCGCCGATACGGATTCCTTGCGGATTTGTATACCGGCTTGTGATGACCACTTATGTCACGCGAAACGGCGATTTTCTCCCTTTGAATTAAAAAAAAATTATTTGTTTGTTGTAAAAATCTATTACGTATGGAAACATTCTGCAACCACTTGAACAATAATTCTGCAATTTTGCGAGCTCGCTAATCGTCACTGCTATCATTATGAAATGACATTTGTTTCGCCGTATAGACATGCGCGGCCAAGCCGAATGTCATTAAGAGCTATTATCATTCACTTTGAATGACATTAGATCTGCTGTGTGACAGGGGTATTTGTCCCCGATAACATCCCACATAATAAAGCGGCGTGCAGTCTCAATTACGTGATATAAGCGGCTGAGACAGACACGTTTACTTTTTTTTAAATTGTTGATTTATTATTATTATTATCATCATTTGTCTCTACACTCTTGCCGTTGTTTTTGTTGTATTACTGTCAAACTTTGTTGCTCTGCCTGTCGTGTGGCCTTAACGACAGGCAGAGCAACATAGGCATCTTCTTTTTTTTTTTTTTTACCTGTACCCTGCAGGCTCCGCCTGTGCTTTATTTCTGTCATTTTCACTACTTCAATTTGTGTGTGTCTTGTCGCTTGTTTGTTTCTTGCTATATGTTTCTTGTATTTTGTTTTCATGTAACTACCCGTGCGCCAGCACTCAGGCCTCTGGCTGTTCCTGGGCACGTAAATAAACATGACTGATTGATTGATTGATTATTATTATTATTATTACTATTATTATTGTTGCTGTTGTTGTTGTTGTTGTTGTTGTGGCGAAACCGCGCGGGTATACGTGCCGAACGGAAGGTTGAGAAAGTTGCTCCACTCCGCAGGCCACGTAACAAAATTCACCACGTCATTACAGACCCATTTCTGTAACCAGCATACCACGAAGAATTCTGCAAAAACACATTTTCTCTTCGAATCCCGTCAAAGTGCTCGAAACTAAATCATTTTTTCCTTCCACCGGAACATGCATGGGTTCAGGGAAACATTTTCACGCAAAACGCAACTTGCACATTTCCCTCGCACACCAGATTTCATTCCTGAAAACCACTCATTTGCCGACTGCGTTAATTTAAATATTGTGCAAAATTGAATAAAGGATTGGAGGTCAACCAGAAAGGATTTTTAAATCAACCTTGGTATAGCGGCGCCCAGGCTAAGTCGGTCATGAAACCCGCCCGTAAATGCCACCCCTCAAAATAAAAATAAAAAAGGAAAAGAACGAAAGAAATAAATAAAGAGAGAAATAAAGAAATAGAAAGAAATGAAGAAAGAAAGAAAGAAAGAAAGAAAGAAAGAAAGAAAAAAAGAAAGAAAGAAAGAAAGAAAGAAAGAAAGAAAGAAAGAAAGAAAGAAAGAAAGAGAAACCCGTGAATTTTAGGGGCCTTAACCCGTGGTAGCCTCTGTGACGCCACCTGGGGTAAAATATAGAAAATACACGCGCCCTATCCGCCAGCAATGTAGTTTGCGGCCGGAGAGTCTAGCAAACCTCGGAAAGCAAATTAAGGGGAGGATGTGGTAGGTCATTGAAACAGATAAAGAGGAGCGTCACGGTCAATAGCCGCTCGCGCCGAATTCTGGCTCACACATGCATACATATAATATGCTCCAGTAGTAAAAACGTACTACACGGCAGGCTCCCGCGTTCACCCGCGTGCACATTTTGGCTGCGCCTATACAGCAAGGCGAAACACTTAAACGAAATCGAAACAAACCCTCTATATAGCGCCTGTCGTGACATCCTTTCCTTGTGCCGCTTTTTCGCTTCGTCTAACTTTAAAAACAAGTGCCCCGCAAAAGTTTCTGCATATACATTTATTTTGCGTTTACATGTTCCTGCACCCGCGCTTGCTTTTGAACAACGATAGACGCGCCCCACCAATCCCATTTTACCATTCATTCGCGATTCGTGACGTCACAAAGTGCACTGCGGGCAAGTGCACGAGGCGCCGATACAGCTGCTTTTACACTTGCACATAACGTTCTCTGCGCTAATAAGCAATCGATACAAGCGGTACGCTTGTATTCCATCCACTGTATCTGCATGCCGGTATATATGTCAACGTGCTGTTCCATTTTCGAGCACCTTTAATCAGCTTGGCGTCCAAAATGGGGAGCAGACGCCAATCAGTGGTATACAGTCGAACTTCATTATAACGAACACTGATACAGCGAATTATCGGCTGTAGCGAACTAAATAGGAAGTTTATTTGGTCACGCTTTATTGAAGTAAAACTTGTTCTTTTTATAACGAAACCGAAACCGCCAGAGCCGCGCGAGATATCGGTTATAACGAAGAAATATATGGTTCGCGCGAGGCTCCGAACTCGATAGCAAAGCAAAGCAGAAGAATTTAGAGAGAGAGAAAGAATATTTTTTATTTCTCCAGCAGAGACTGATGTGCAGATAACAGTTTGTAAAACTAGAAAAGTACAATTAAAAGGCCGTTTCGCGCGCGGACACTGCGGAAAACTTCATCCTGCAGTGTTGTGAAACGCCGCCAGACGAAGATCACATCCTTCTTCAAATAAATAAGGATGCAGGCAATTGCTTGGTCAAACCAACTTTGTTTTGCGTTATTTCACCTTGTCCTGTTGAAATGCCACAAGGAGACAGGTAAGGATAACATTGTTTATAGCGGGTTCTACGCCTTGAATAATGCATTTTAGTATCTAGGATTTTTTTGCGCGAGCCAGATTTCCGACTTCTTAGGGCCGATTTTTGCCTCTACTGTTACAACGATTATCGGATATAACGAACTAATTTAATGCCCCGATACTACTTCGCTATAACGAGGTTCGACTGTACCAGCTTTTTCATTTTGCGCCATAAAAGTGCGCGCACTGCTTCCCTCGCAGCTTGGTGACGTCAGCTGTGACATCGAAACTCCGAAGTCAGCAGAATGAAGTTTACTAAAAAATTACACCATCTTCCCGTAGGGGAATTAACCCTGAGTAGTATGCGAAGCAGCCATGGGGTCGACTGAAGTTCCCATTAGTTTTCAGTTTGTCGTTTCCGTTGACGTTCAGCTTCGCGTGCCTTTGTTGTATCAGTAGCTTCATGACGTAGTTTGAATGAGTGATGGACATAAGGCGCGTTCGCAGCATATGCTCCCGTCTCGGTTTGTAGCGCAGTGGGAAGAGCGCCACGTACCTCCTGTTGCGGCCAGAGAGTCGTGGGATCGAAATCGGGCGCCGCCTGACTACTTATTTTTACAGTGGACTGCGCAGACGTCAGCCCAAACACTGACGGGGCTGAAGAGACGCGCATGCGCAGTAGAGTGCGGACAATGACAACGAGGGAGGGACACAGCCCCGAACATGAGATGCTTCGCATCTAATAAGCTGAACGCAACAATGTAACAATCTAACAAAGTGACTAACATACTAAACTGCACGCATACACCAAGCAAAAAAAAAACGATATTAATTATTCAATACACAAAATCGTCAATTTTAAGCTCAGACCGCGTCAAGCCGCATCGCTAACCCCTGTGACGTCACTCCGCGGTAGTTTGCAAGGATGCCGCGAAGGGCGTCCGTAGTTTTCCGTCAACGAGCTTTACAAAATAAGCTAAGCCTACACACGCTTCCGCGAAAATGAGAAAGCTTAACACAATGCAGCCACAAATAAAGTTGGGACAATTCGCGGCACCCTAAAAAACACACACACGCACGCACACAGATCGGGACTCGCTTGACCACATTCCTAAGGGGACTTGCTAATTCATGATCCACAGCCTTAAAAAGCATGGGGTACCGATACGAAAGGGTCTACAAATTCACAGAAATGTTCGCAACGGCCTAGTTTGCTTCTTTTGGAAATATGTCACTCCTTTACTTAGATAAAAAAAATATACAAGAAACGTATTCTGGTAGATGGCGCTAGCTGTATAGCAAGCGAGAGATTTGTTTTTATTTCAGTACAGAAGTTAAATACATCTAAAACAAGCAAACTAGGCCGTTCTGAACGTTGGTACGCATTTGTAAAGCTTTTCGTACTGGTGCACTATGGTTTTTAAGCACGTGGGTCATGAAGTAGAAAGACCCACAGGAACGTTAACAGGCGATAATGCACCGTATACAATGATAAAACAACAGTTACAGCCGTTTTCTGTAACCATATGCATTAGTTCTTTAACGCTCACAACATCACTGTAACCTAACAAATTACGACAAGTAAACTAAGCTGTGCGTAATCGTAAGAGTCGCCCTGGCGGCCAGTTTCAGTATCATTTTTTCCAGGATACCCACACTAGATTGAGAGCTACCGGACATTCGCGATCAACTGGAGACGAATTTTTTTTTTCCCTGTCGACGCGACGAGTACACGGACAGACATCCACCCTCACCGGACGGTAGCTATACACAGCTTCGCTGTAAAATGTCGGTTGTGCCCTAATTTATACACTGCGCTAGAATAGTTATACTTTCGCTGTACCAACACCTTCGCAATACGAGGAAGCAATAAAAAAGTATAATACATACAAAACAAAGTATAATAACACATGCCGATAGACACTCCACCTGAAGCTGTCCACGTATACGGTCGCAAGACGGGGCAGGCACGACCCACGAGGTATTATCCTCGGTGGTTTCAAAGGGCAGCCGCTCGTTCGGATATGGTACGACGATGCGACAACACAGTCTGCCGGATCCTACGAACCGTTACGCGCAAGATCTTGCACGGAAAACACGTCGGAATCCAGACGCTTGAGCACTGTGAAACAGAGGCGGCGAGACGACGCAGGCTGCCTGTCTGTTAGATTCTCAAAAACAGGCGAATCGTTGCGCGCAGTCTCCTCCAAAACGCTCGGGCACTCTGACGAAACAGGGGCCGGGAGACGACGTACGATGTGCGCGGGCTGTCGAATGACGACTGGTTTTCAACACCGACCTTTTTGGTGGCTGTGGGGGGAAAGAGCCGATCGTTGCGCACCGAAAGAGCGCCGAGTGGCGACGACACTCTATATATAATGGAGAAGAAGAAGAGAAGCCGATCGACGGTGTATGTATACAGAGTTACGCCCAGTGGAGGCGAGGGGGCGGAAAGAGAAGGGAAAGAGCAGATCCCGGAATGACAACCTCGACAAGAACAAGTACCGCGTTAAGTGCGCTAACGCCACAACGCCGAAAGAGAAAGAAAAAAAGGACGGAAGGAAAAACCACCGCAGCCCACGACGACGTCGACGAACGACCATCGTAGCGCCATCACCGCCAACTCGAGCGATTTTTCAAGTTCCGCGCGCTCGCGAGCGCCGCGGAGAGGCGAAGGACCCACTCGGTCAGCGTGTGGTCAGGTCTTACTCTCGACGGCAGCCAACCCCTGCAACCGCCCTGCTCGCTCATACAACCCGCTTCTCTTTCATCAGTGCGTTGTTTTCTTCCGTTTTTATTCACTGGTTACCCTCTCACATTGCCATAAAAACATAAAAAAAAAAAAAGGGGCGCCGGAGCTCGCTCTTATTTCTAGTCGGCGGTGCTCGACAGTCGGCGGCAAGCACTCGGCAATGGCGGCCCACGCGAGAGTTCGCGCGGAGCGAAAGAAAGCTTTCGAAGCAGTTCGGAAACTTAGCCAAGCCAGCTAGCTAGCAGGAACGGCGAATCAAGCTTCGCTGGCGCCAAGCGAGGCCGGGTTTCGCCGCGAACCGTGAAGCACCCCATCCAGATCCCCCCCCTTCCTTCCTCTGCCGGGACCGAGGGGAAGTAAAAAACAGGAAATAAAGGCCTCGGTGAGGTTTGGAGTGGGCGGTGGAGGGCGCTCGAGGCCGAAAGGAGATGCCCGCGGATGAGCGCGGAGTGAGGGGGAAGCGCAGAGTAGTTGCTTGAAGAGGTCGCCAAAGACACCACCAGCTTGCAACTCGAGTCCGCGACTCGAAAAAGAAAAGCGCGTTTTGGAAGGGGGAAAAAATAATAAAAGCGGCTGCAACCGCAAGGAAGCGCAGGTAGCGCCACCACCGCTAAGGGGGAGGGGGGATAAAGAGCGGTTGAGGGGGGTGGGGGGGGGGGGGAGAAAGAGACATCCATACGTGCCCCTTCAAATTAAAGGTTCATATACACGGAAGTTACACCTGTGCTATGAAGCGCGAAACTGTGGAGGACTCCGGATTAATTTCGACTACCTGCGGAGGATCTTTCACGTGTGGTCGAGATCTTAAAAAGACCCAGAAAAGCTTTATGAAGGTGGCAATCAAATGCATTCAGGTGGCAGAACACATAACGTGGGATTTTTGAGTCAAGTGTGAGCCCCATACGTTGTTCGGGTAATTTGTAAACAATTTTTGAAGATCGCCTTTCTCAGCCGATGAGCGCGCCGCCGCAGCGAGCCGGCCGCGGCTGACGCAACGGCGAGGCGCCCCCTGATTCGGCCGATCGTCGGTCGCGGGCAACGTCACTGCCACTGGCTTCCGGCTGCTCTTCCTCCTTCCTTCGCGATCCCGAGGCAAAGGCGGGTCTGCAGCGATTGACGCGTGCCTAGGCGCAGGAATGTAGCTAGCGGAGAACGGAAGTCGAGCGTCGCGATGTCATCTTGTTTCCAGCTGCTTTGAAAGAAGGAGAGAGGGAGGAGGAATCGATCGGCAAGGGGGGAGAGGTGCACTTAATTGCTTCTGGCGCAGCTAATACTGAATGTAGATCAATAATTCCAACGGCATTGCATCGCTATATTGGTATTACGCGACAATAAAGGCCTTTTGTAACTTTTACAAAAGGCATTTCTGGGTCCCTTTAACACGTGGGCGTTTTCACTTTTCGCCTCTGCTTTTATTATAAAGCAGGCACAGCGACCGGGATCGAAGCCGTGACCACGGGCTCGGCAGCGTTGCGCAACGCCTTAGCCACTGAAGTCGCCCGTGGCGGGAAGAAATGGAGACATACGCTTTACAGGAGCCCTAAAGTGTCAAAACAAGTGTGCTTATTATATCGGAAGACTGGAACTAGCCTGAGCAGCAGTTTAACAACACATAAAACCCCAAAAGTGCGGAAACTGTTATCGCCACCTATACCTTCATCCATGCAATTTAGGACTCCACAAACCCTGATTCGTGGAATGGGATTCAGGGTGATGGTTTCTTTACATTGCTGAAAAGCTATAAAATAAAATATTTTACTTTCCTAGATTGAACATAGCTGAAAATGACCCATAAGTCCATAACAGGGCTCTAACAGTGCCCAAAAAACATTCCTCAATGGGCAAAAATTTTGCGGTATTCAAATCGAACATCAACAAGTCTAGCTTAATGGGGCACTTAAAAACTTATTAAAGGGGCACCCAAGACAAAATACGGGTTGCCCTAGATCGACAGATTAGAGCACTGAGAACGCAAATAACTTTTAACCACTCTGACACGTAGCCTTTCTAAAATAACGTCAAAAATCGCGAAAATGTGAAGACCACTATCGCCACAACTGGCCATACCGCGCAACCTAAACAGGAAGTGGTTGAAACTGCGTGACATATTTTAACGATACACCTTCACAAGTTTATAACAAGTAGATTGGAAGTTTTTGTAGTGTCATGTCTGAACGTCGAAGAACAAAAAGAAAGCTAGAAACAATATCACGGGAGCCCAGCCACCAGATTACGCGGCGACCCCAAACACCAACAAGTTCGTTTTGGTTTTGGTGCAATACCTCGTGCAATACTCGGCCAGATAATTGCGCGAACCTTACACTATACTGTGGGCACAGCCACATTTATTATGACCCTCTGCAAGCTTTTATTGCGCCAAAATAAATAAACAAACACGGGTATGCTTATTGTTGCTAAGGTTAGCATTTTCAAGTGTGCGCGACGTCTGTCGTATCATGCCACATTTTCCCTAGCTGCCACTGGATGGCGCTACTCATCCCCACTTGTGGCCATACCCCTATACGAGGAGGCGTGCTGCACGTGAGTGGTTGGTTCGACACCAACCTTTGCGCGGCCTAAAAAGGACTACATTTTTCTTCAACAAAGCGTCAATGCTTATCACGAGTCGTATGAAGCAGTCTTGGGCAGTAACTAGTTGCTAGAAACGCATTACCGGTAACTAGTACTAGTTATTTTTTTCAGTAACTTGTCACTATAACTAATTAAGTTAGAGGAACTTGTAACAGTAACACTGTTACTTTTTTAGAGTGACTGTAGCAGGAAATACTGTTACAGTTACTTTTTTTTATAGAAAACTATCCATCAGGTACACACATTAAAGGACGACATACGATTGCGCTTGCTTCAGACTTTTTTCTCTCCGCCTTTCACTTTCTCTCCGCAGTTTAGGAGAGAAGGTTGCTATGAGGTTGGATTATCTTTCCTGCTGAATACCGAGGTTGGAGGTCGGTCTTAGAGGGGATGTCTAAAACTATTCCTTCGTTATGAGCGAGCAAAAACAAGAAAGAAAGAAAAAACTGGAAAGTAGACTTCTGAAAAGAGGGAAGCTCTCGGATGCCAACATTGGAAAAGAGCTCATCCTAAGTTGGAGTGATTTTTAGCAAAAACATTCCCCAACACCAAGGGTGCATAAGCGAAAGAGGTTGATGCAACAAAATGAGGCGTGCACAACGATTGTTGACGTTGGGCTTAAAGGGACAGACAACCGATTTTTCTCGATATATATTCTCTATCCCAAATGAAACGGCATCACCTAAAACTCCTTGACGAGAAACGGTTTTGCTGATAACGCCCTAGAACTTTCTAAATCGAAATTTTTAGTTCTACGAGCCGTATGTGTCCCTCCCAAAAATAATGCTGGCAATCATGACATAGAATAGCTCAGCAACACACTTTTGTCTGTGTGCGAAATGAAGCACGATATTTAAAAACTTGTCCCCAGTTAAAAAAAGTGTGAATCGCAGGCTTTCTTATTCCTTTATGCGTTTTTTTTAAATTCACGAGTCTATTTTGCACGAAGGCGCCATCTGTTGGGATAGACGATAGGTAAAATCTGGGTTCACGTTGTGGAGGTGGGAAGTTCGATTCTCCCCGGGCGCGACGTTTTTTTTTTTTTTTTTAAAGCTACCATTGGAGTATTTGGAAACTGAAATCAAATATTTTGGCAGAACAAACACCCCTGACTCCGGCAGAATCGTCAAAGCTCCTTCACTGGGTCTGTTTACTGAACGCTGCCATTGATTCTGGGCATGGAGGCTCAGTTAGCCACACTGTGAGCCACCCAGCGACGGCGGGCGGCGTGTCTTTAGCATTTTCAAAATAATGTTTATAAATACATATACAATTTAACCTTGTACAAATACTTGAGTTAAAAAGTTTTCAATACGTAAATAAACATTTCAGCAGCCACAGTAGCTGCTAGGTTTGCAAGTAACGTGACAGGGACACATATTGTAGTGTCAAGTTTCGACACTACGAACCGCCACCCTTCCGATTTCAGGAAGTTTGCTGCCAAATTAAAATGATTTCCGCCAATTTGTTTAGAAATCGCTTGTGGTTACCGGGCTATATAAAACGCTGGCTTTCATATGAGCTAGGAAACATATACGCAACAAAAATCGGTTGTCCGTCCCTTTAAGTGTGCCCCCTTTAAGTTCCCTTCGTCTGGAGTTGTACCACGTGCACTTTTAACTGCCCGCACTCCTTCGTAGGTTAATACTAAATAAACTCAGTCATTTGTTTTGCGATCTATTACTTAGTTTTACAAAGTGACGGAAAAGTAACGACATTACTTTTCCACAGTAACTGTAACTGAAACAAGTTGCTTTTACAAATTCTGTAACTGTAACGGAGCTACCTTTTTGGCTTTGGTAACTGTAACTGCAACACTGTTACTTTTTGCTGGTAACATGCCCATGAGACTGGCATGAAGAAACATCCCGCTTAATGGTCCGGAGCGGCCACGGACATGGGAGTTCGGGAAAGCACTATTAATTGGACCGAAGCTGACGAAAGCGCTCGGCACATGGCAGCGTTTTATTCGGTTGCTTCTGCACTGCTATAGACCCTTTGCAAAAAGGCGGACAACACTGAGAATTCAGCGGTGGTAACACTGGTGGTGAACGCGACGACGCCATTAGAAAGGAAGCAGGTCGTAGCAACGCCGTTGTGGTTGCACGTTTTCGCCCACGGCTTCACAAGTCTGTTGCCCCACGACACGTATGCAATTACGTGGACGGTGGAGGGTAGCTACTCCATAGAAACTCTGTGCTCGCAGCCTTTTCGCTTCCTTTCTAATGGCGGCGCAGCGGCTGCACAGTGTTGCCAGAGTGGCTTGCTGCTTTTCTGCCAACAATTTGGCCATTTTGCACTTGCTTCCCTTGCTTCCCGTGTAGTATGAAGGAAACAAAGGAAGGGAAGGAAGGGAAATTCGCTGTTTGATTAGCGATTCCTCGGCAATGAAGTCATCTTTCGGCACCGAATAAGCACTGAAATGGCTACGGGAAGGTCAGACTTTCATTTCAAACCAACTTGCTGGTTGTCTTCACTGATCCTTTTATTTGGAACGAGTCATTTCCATGATTTTATGGACTTAATGTGCTGACAATCTATCGCAGTGACAAAGAAGAATAGGCGAGAAAAAAATCAGACGACATCACGTGTTCCGCCCGACCTCCTCTCAAAATGCAAGCCCACATTGACGTCACGGGCCCACTGCTTCGGCAGAGTGGTACGCTATGTTAGCTACGGCCATCCATCACCTGTACCCGGTTATAACAGTGGGCCTGTGCACACGTGACCATCACAACATGCGGTCTGTGCAATGCTTGAAAGATGAGACCCAACGCCTTGCCATTTGGGTTTGGTGCACTTTCTTTAAATAAATGAAAAATGTTCCATCCTAATGATGTTTCAAGGCAGTAAAACTTTGTAAGTGAAAGATTTGCACTGCATCCACTTGTCCAAAGGTTATTTTCTGCACACTTATTCCTTATGAACAAACGTGTAAATCGTGTGAGATTGTCCACGCACTCTGATTATTGCTTTCTTTGCTGCAGGTAAAGTAAACATTTGCAATTCTTACACACACACACGCACACCCACACATAAGCACTGAAATCTTGATATAATTCAATTCAACCTAATCCATGCATTTTTTTTTTCAGCCAGCCATCTAGCCACGAGAGTGAAGACTACATAACATCATATAATGCCAAGCACCCTTCCCCTGAAACCAGTGTAGTCACGATCCTGTCCTGGAATCAAATTCATTCATTCATTCATCCATCTATCCATTCCTGGTGAGTGTCCCACGAGACAAATGCATTTCTGTACAGTTAACGTGACTGTACCTTTACATGCGATTGGGCAACACAGTTGCAACACTGCGCAACTTTGCCAATTTCTATGCGTCTAGCTCTGCACTACGATAAGCGAGTTGAACCCGGTGCACGAGATTATTGCGTAGGCCCCCGAGGTGACCCACAGAAGATGACGGGAAGAGACGGGAGCCCTGAGCCTATCGGTGCGGGACACAGGTGAAGCAAACCCTGCGTTGGGAATCCTCGAGCCAAACACCGAACTGAACAATAGAGCCGCAACTCTTCCCTTTTTTTTTTTTCTTTTTTTAATTTGATAAAAGCTGCTCTAGAGATAAGGCAGAATGCAAAGAGAGAGAGAGAGAGAGAGAGAGAGAGAGAGAGAGAGAGAGAGAGAGAGAGAGAGAGAGAGAGAGAGAGAGAGAGAGAGAGAGAGAGAGAGAGAGAGAGAGAGAGAGAGAGAGAGAGAGAGAGAGAGAGAGAGAGCTGTATCCCTTGCAGAGGCACAAACCGGCGTAACGCAAAGTGCCATACCGAGGTATTGAAAAACTGGTGCGTGACATTTTCTTAAGAGTGTTATTGTGCCTGGCGTAGCTGCTGATTATTCATAATGGTGAGCTGTGGCCAGTTCATTCGGAAATACAAGAGAGAAGATGAAAATTTCATTGTTTCAATCTCTCTGGCAAAGACAGCACGAGAGAGAGAGAGAGAGAGAGAGAGAGAGAGAATAAACTTTATTTTGAGGAATATCAGCGATTATGCATCATGAAAGCGATGCTGGTGGTTAGATCGCGTTGATGGCTGTCAGTGTGAACTGATCAGCGACTTCGGCAGCCCTGGCGACCAAGCGGACCTGTAGGTCCGGGTCCGAGCTGCGCAGCGCGGCCTCCCACCGTTTCTCGGAGGGTATTTCGGGAAAGGGGTTTTTCAGGCAAGCCCAGATGATGTGGGATAGTGTGGCATGACCGCCACATAAGCAGCAGGCCGAAGTAGGGTACAGAGGGGGTGGATGTGCGTCAGGACGGCGGGATTTGGAAAGTTGCCTGTCTGAAGAAGTCGCCCCGTGTGAGCCTTAGAATTGTCGAAAGTTTTGTCCGCCGGAGGATAGGTCAAGCGGGAGAGGCGGTAGTGCATAGTGAAAGAGACCAGGCGATCCCGCGCAGATCTGCACGAGCACCAAGCGCTAAGGACGTTATACGTGCAGGAATGTGATCCAAGCCCACCTTCAAGTCACTGCCCCAGCAGCCCTTTGGATGCAGTGGAGCAGAAGCAGCAGCTGCTGCTTCAAGCCTGGCTCAAGAACCAAAGAAAGCTTCGCTCTGAGAGAAGTCCAGAGAGAAATGACTAGCCATTTTAAGGCTGATAAATAAAATTTAGCAGTGGTCCTTCATTATCCTTGAGACGAATACAATTTTTTTAGAGAAAGAAAGTGGAAAAAAAAACATGCCTGCCCAGCGTGTTTTCTCCGCTGGGTGTGTTTTCTCTAAAAAAAACTGTATTCGTCTCAAGGATAATGAAGGACCTACCGCATTTCCCTCTTTGCTTTCCTTGGCTTTCTCGACTGCCTACCATTATTTCTGTTCTTATTCAACGAGCCCCTCGTTTCCCATTCTGATTTGCTATATATATGTGTGTGTATATATCCACATACATTGTTGTAACCAAATGGACATGGCAGACTGCTGGCCGGAATAGTCTACGTGCTAGCCGGGTCGCGATGTAAACAGATGCAAGTAAACACATTTTCTCAGTCGGCATGACGTCTGTCCTGGTAGCCTAGGTCAGGTGGTAGAACCCCGTAGCCATAATACGTAAGTACATTCATGGAAAAATGAAATGCGAACATGAAACTATGAACCAGAACACACAAATAGAGCGATTTCTTCCCACACAAGTCAAAATGACATGTGGCTTAGTTATGAAAAAATGTGACTTTCCAAATATACCGACAATGTGCCATTATTAGACTTCCATGAAAAGTATTTTCTAATTTTGCCAATTCATATTTCCGTGTTTGCATTTCATCTGTACATGACCGTACAGTGAAAGCTCCTTATTTCAAACTTCAATAAAACGAATTTGTAGATAATACGAACTGTGCAATCTGGCCCGGCCAAGCTATAGGGACCGCACAACGGAGGATAAGGACGCTGTCTCGTGGATGCTTCCAAAACTATGCAGCGGGATGTCAAGCAGGGAACGCTGGGTTAGCTACGTACAGACGGTGACTTCATGATATGTTCGCGAGGTGCTACGTTGTGAGCAGTGCAAATACTTATTTTTCAAGGCTTCAAAGTTTATTTCTCAAAGTACAGTGTAATACGTCATACAGCGTGGGCACACAAGAGGAGGTACTAAGGTTGGAAGACGCTGCAGGGACCTCCTATTCTCCTTTGAAGATAAAGTGCTTTTGATTTTCAGCACGACCACGCCTTTATGTCCAGCGAACACAATGGATATGCAGTGTGCATCACACGAAGGACATGGGCCTTTACCTCTCCTTGTATGTTACGTGTACAGAAAACAAGTACAGATAGTTTGTTTTTAACATAGACTCAATGAAACCAGATGGTAGCCGGCGACGACGACAAGTACAGCCGTGAGCTGAAGTAAACGGACCACGGGAGCGGTGGCCAAAACTAATCGCTGCGCCGTCTGGTTGCGCGGCGCCTGCTGTCGAGACCGCGCAAAGCGCAGGCGCGGCCTACCAGTACAGCACACATGCCGCTATCGCTCGCTTCTTCGCGCCTGTTTCTTGCTTCGATAAATCAGCGCCAGGGGGATCACGCCCCGCAGTTAGAGGAACGCTGCCGGGCACTGCCCTATCATTGAAAACGATGCGACTCACCTAATATGCAGCAATGGGGCTGCGCTGCCACACATAGCGTGCTGTGTCTGCGTTGGGCTTGTAGCCTTTTTTTTTTTTTATTCTTCGGTATCACAAGGTCGCAGCGGGAAAGCGGGAGGTTTTTTGTAAAGTGATGAAGTTTCTCAGTTGGTATCTGTAGTCTTGTTGATTGTTCAATAACGTGTTTTTCTAGTTTTGAGTTTCCGCATGAGTGACAGAGTTGGGTCCCATGGCTATTCGCGTACACAACAATTGACTGTCTTTGTGGCCGCTTAGCTGCATAGTATTGGCTAATTGATAGGTCCTCCGCACTCTCCGTTGCAACATCTCTTTGAGAGGCCGGAACTTGGGCTACCCGCAGGAATTGGGATTTGCCAGACCCCTGATATTTTATGTCAGTGGTACTCGGCCGGTAGCAGATTCCTTCTGGGTTTGCAAAAGTGGTAGGGGAGCCCACGATGAAATATGGTGATACGTGTCCTATTGTCGCACAATTAACCCTTGCAGCCATAGTCGCTCATACACATATCCCTATGCCGTGCCTTTGAGTGTGGATTTTCTGCATAATTTAAACGTTGTGCAAAAAGCCAGCTTTAAAATTTGTGCTTTGCGGAGGCGTTAATCTAACATGCCATGCGGCAAATCCACTTTTTCTAGTTCACGGCCGCGTTTCGAAAAAAAAAAGGAATTTGGGAGTAACGCGGATGGACCCACGGAGTCCGAAGTGTCCTCACGTTCCTCTTTTTGTCTGCGGACCCCCATCAGAGGACGACGGCCCTGTGCAATGCTTTGTAAAATATTACGTGTAAATAAACTTGGTTGTTTTGAAATATACCGCTGTTTGTTTGATGAATGCCGTCGACCATACGGTAGTAATCCTTTCATCTTCAATCATCGACTAAACTACCCCCTTTGGATCAAATCCTTCAAGTTCAACTCGTGTCACAGAAGTGCGCAAGAACTGTCAATAATGTTTTCAAGTGCGTATAAATCTAATCGTACAATGCAGTTTGCATGCGTTTAGATAGTTGCTGAACATTGAAGGCGTGGTTCAATGGAATGGTATCTCATATCGCAATATAGTTTTTGAACTACAAATGTATGTGTCGGTGCCTCGAACTTGAAAAATTGCGAAGCTGGATTTTCTCTAGCAATTGCGAAATGGCACATATGCCGCATGCGGCAAACGAAGTTTCATAAAGCAATGCAGTACATACCTAAACACCGCATGCAGTATTTGTCAAAACCTTAGCATGTAGGGTTAGCATAAATAATTTTTCGAGTTCGCTGATATTCTCGGGAGGCTATAATTTCGCATCTATCCTCGAAATTAACCAAGATGGTGTTTTGTCTTATTTTCTACGACTGCCCAGTGATTTTTTTTCTGCTTCTTGATTTGCTTCAATATATGAAGCGGGCGTAGGCGGGGGGGGGGGGGGGTGAAAAAAAAAGCTTCAAGCACGAGATAATCACCAGCGCGCCAACTCTGCCAGCGGAGCCGCGTTACCGCCGATTGCACCAGCGCGCCGTTCGCACAGGTGTGTTGACCAGCAGACAGCAAAAAGGCAGCGCGGTTTCCCTGGCGTCAATTTATCGGAGCGTGAGACAATCGCGAAGAAGCGAGCGATAGCGGCATGTGTGCTGTACTGCTAGGCCGCGCCTGCGCTGTGCGCGGTGTCGACAGCAGGCGCCGCGCAACCAGACAGCGCAGCCATTAGTTTTGGCCACAGCTCCCGTGGTCCGTTTACTTCAGCTCACAACTGTACATGCAGTGCTCACTTCGTTAGTAATAAACCATCTACAGACCCAAAATCTCCGTCATACACGTCTACGATTTGCACTCACACCGACCCACCATGCAATGCCTGGTATTGCTGAAGACAGGGACGCTGGTTATAAGCTGACAGTATGTTTCTGGCATTCGCCGTTTATCAAGTAACCCTTTTGGTGTCTAGGAATCTTGCAAGCCGATCCGGGCAGGCGAAATGCGAACATCTTATGGGCGACTACGTACATCAGGGCAAATTTTTTCGAACCATTATGGCTTTGTGGATATCACTTTTTGCAGCTAACTAACAACTTTATAATGAGGGTAAGACGCACATATTGATGAGCACTTGTTTTGCTGACAATACCAAACTGCCACCTCACCTGTTTTCTTTGTTTTTAAAGCGAAGATTTCAATGCCTCACTGATGACGTTCAATGTCGCAACAAAACGCACTGCAAGAAAGACAGCTTTACACAATGGGTCATGAGTATAATTATGATTCTGATTATAACGGTCATGATTATAATCTAAGGCTCAAGAAAAAAGCGCTTCCCGTGGTAGGAATTGAACCTGGGCCCCTTGCGTTATAAAGCCGACGTCTATCCGGTTGCGCCATTCCGACACAGTCGAAGCAGCGTCACGTTTTAACCAGCTTTCTTTTAAAGGGGCCATGCAGACAAAATACAAGTATGTTTTATTCGAACGATTTCGTTTTTTATAGTGCCCCCAGTGCTTGTCCAGTAGCAAGCGATGCCACATTCACTGCTAAATAATTTAGTTAACGCACCGTTATAGAGCTCTCTTGCTTGCAGGTTGCGTGCTTTCTAACAAAAGCTGTACTGGTGGAAATACGGGAAGGGCTACAGCCCTTATTCAAAGGGCTCCAGTGGTGCCAAACGTAAGAGTAATATTTAATGAACACTTATACGGCCGAGAATCGAACCAACATCATGCGTAGCAGCATGACGCCTTCACAGACTGCGGTGGGCACTGTGCGGAGTTGGCTTACGATTACCACGACCCAAAAAAGAACTATAAAAGAAGGAAGATAAAAGGCTGAAGTGCATATAAACGTGCTGTTACAAACAGCATCGCATTGTTTCGTTGGAGAAGGCCGTGATCGATGTCGTGAAGCGCAAATCTTTTTTTTTTCTCCAGCGTGCGGCATATTGCGTGAAGCAAATGAAACAGGCAGGAAAGCGTGTTAAGTTGAAATTGGGTGCAACCCAGTGGGCAGAAAACAAGACCAGGCAACTCATTGGAAACCAAAAAGCATTCAAACATTTTATTCTGAAGGACAAGAGACAATGAATAAGGGCTGCTTTTTAAAGCTTTACATACTTTCTGCAAAGAGGCTTTTTCAAAAACGACTTATATGCTTAATTTTTGTCGGTGGCTGTAGAAGCATAGTTCACAAGTACATGAGGCCTGATAAGTTTCAGGCAGATCAGCTATGCCAGCTCCTTGTGGTGGAGCCGTTCACTGTGGGGGCAGCTGAGGAGGCCAGAATCAACAATGACAGGTACAGCCGCTTCCTGAAGTGTCCTCAATGGCTTCTTCAGCTTCGGCTACTCTTTCAGGGCAGTTTCTACGAACAGGCGCAGGATGTCCAAGCCATAGACGAGTTTATCATAAGGGTACATTAGTCCGCCTCTGTCTTGGTTCCGTGTTAATGCTGGAGTGGCTGATCGGACAGTGGCTTCGTAGTCAGCGAACAGCAGCTGTCGCACATCACATGTTCCTTGATGACACGGGCAACGTAGCCACCCCCGTACACTGCTGCTGATAGGTGCAGCGTTGGCAAACTTACAAGCACCCTGGCCACCTACATGTGCAGCTTTTAGTGGCAGCTCAGCTGAGCCCTAGCAGGCCTCGGTCGCTTTGAGCAAAAGCCCCTTGCTGGGCTCAGGCTGTTCATTGTGCAGCACATTGCTTCCTTCCGACGCTGCAGCAATCCCAATTTTCAATAGCTTCTCAAACCCAGGCATGGCCGAACGAACATCTACCTCGTCATTAGAACCCAGTGATCTCCACAGAGTGCCGAACAGAGATTCTATGGGATCACTACTGAACTTCCTGGTGATGACAGGACTTCTTCCACATCACTCCGGCATCCGAAACGAGAGAACCATGTACTAAAGGGTGCAGGTACTCAACACTGCACGTGGAGGAGAAGCAACGTGCGATTCTGCAAGAAAAGAACTCGGTGCGGGAGCAGCACGCCAGCTCGCTGGGAACGGCTAGTGCGGGAACAGAGATCAGTGGCGGCAGTGGGGCAGCGGCAGCAGCCCTACGTGACTAGCGCCACCATTCGGCGGCCGGTGGCAGTCGGCGAGCAGACCGCCGACGTTCGCTGGCGACGCACGTCGCAGGCAGAGAAAGTATAAAGGAGGCTATGTCTTCACTTCCATCGGTTTGAACTTTCATAACTCCGAAATGAGATGGGTTCGTCTTGCAGCTCAAATTAACAAGGTTTCACTGTGTGCGTGTAGTTAGGATTAAAGGGCTCGTCGTAGGAGCAGAGAAAGGAAAGCCAGCAGTTGAGATTACCATGGAAAACATAGGAGAGTAGGATTTCTTAAAATTACTATTAATACTGTGTTTACTGAACGTGACTATTTATTTTATGTTAGAAAAGAAAGTGATAAAATAAGCACGTCCAGAGTGGGGACTGTACCCAATCCTTCAGACTGCATCGGAAGCTGCACAAAAGCAGCTATCTGGGCTACAGCTTTACCCCTTTCTGCCGTATTTATGTTTAGTACAACTGTATCGTACACTTGAGGGTCGTAGCCAGCGCTGCTAAGACAACTCGGGTTGAGGGAACTTCCTTTTGTAGCGTGAACTACACTGGCCGAGGTTGAGCAGTTTCGCATGGCTCCTGGAGAGCCATGCCACGCATGCGCGAGTAACAGTGACGTCTCACAGCGCACAGCTGGCACGCCGGAGCTACCGCCGCAACTGCGATTGGATTGGATTAAATTGGATTGGATTGGATTAGAAATTGTTTTAGCAGCAGTAAGCATAATAATCAAGCTAATCTTAGACAACCAGGAAAGCTAAGAATAACCAGCTGAACCTTAACGTATATCCCGGCATAGCCGAGCTAAGCCATTGCTAATTTTTTTTTAACCCCCGACTCATGACCTGAGCACCTACACCCTGTCATGAGGAGACGACTGACGGGGAACCCTCTTATGCCACCTTTAACCCTAAAGCTGTGAAAACTGAGGCTCTCACCATGCTTAAAGGGGCCATGCAGACACAATACAAGTTTGTTCTATTTGAAAGATTTCGTGTATCGTAGTGCCCCCAGCACTAGTCCGGAAGCAATCAATTTAAGTTAAAATTTTGATTCTCCCGCCAAATCGTGTGTTTTCGCGACGTCGGCAATGACCTCCCAATAACCGCTCTACAGCCGACTGCGGAGCCTTGTTTACCGTTAGTCACCCTAGTAGTACCACCATACCGCAAAGGGCCATTTTCTGCCTTTGCTTTGTTTTTGACCGTATTTGGCTTGTTTTTGTTCAGGTAGAAAATAATCGTTTCGTGAAACATAGTGTTCCCTCGGCAAGTATGGTCACGTAAGACACCGTCGCTTACCCCAATCGGCCAGAGTCGTCTGACACAACCCCAAAGCACCGTAGTGCTGTGTGGCTAGAACAAGCATAGTGCACGCATACCAACAGCAGTGCGCATTGGTACTTCTATGTTTATGTGCCCTTTCGTAACTTCCAATGTTTATCCCACCATTCTTACTGCTACAAAATGAATATGCATTCCATTTAGGCACAAATAGCTCGTTCGGCAAGCTTATGTGCCCTGCCTAATTTGCGTTTGCTTTTGCCGGCCTCAGCCAATCGCACAGCTGGGCTCATACAACATCATAGGTCCTGTTGCGGGAAATGAGCTAGTGGGTCGCATGGCCATTCCCTCTTCTCCTAATTATATACCTTATTTTAGCGAAGTTTATGTTAAAAGTGGTGTCTATGATTTTAACGAGGCAATCTTTCGAATGAATTAAACTTGTGTTGTGTGCATGGCCAGTCTAAAGCTAATACGGTTATGAATGAGGGGCTTGTTGACGTATTCAGAAAGGTAGGCCAGCAGTCAGGAACGCCAAGGAAAGCTCAGAGGAATGTTGTTCTTTGAAATTATTTGTAATCACCATCACCACCATCAACAGCCTATTTAGGTCTACTGCAGGACAATGGCCACCACCCGCTCCTGTGCTGCACTGCACGAGTCCATTCTTTGCCCCCAAACTTCCTTGTTTAGTATAACGATAAGTGAAAATGCCCTTTTTAGGAAAGGAAGTGGACAAAAGCAGGCTTGAGAAGTTTGAATGCGTGTTTTTCAGAGAGAGAGAGAGAGAGAGGGAGAGGGAGAGAGCGAGAGAGAGATAATGAAACGCTGGCTTCCATGAGCGAGAGAGAGAGGGAGAGAGAGACATAAAACGCTGGCTTCCATGAGGGAGCAAGAGCAAGAGAGAGACATAATGAAGCGCTGGCTTCCATAAGAGAGAGAGAGAGAGACAGAGAGAGAGAGAGAGAGAGAGAGAGAGAGAGAGAGAGAGAGAGAGAGAGAGAGGAGCCTTCTGATTGATTGATTGATTGACTAATTGATTGATTGATTGATTGATTGATTGCGGGGTTTAACGCACTGACGCAACGCAGGCGATGAGGCGCGCCATAGTGGAGGGCTCCGGATTAATTTTGACCACCTGGGGATCGTTAACCTGTGCCGAAATCTCGAACACACGGGCGTTTTTGCTTTTCGCCTCCATCAGAGGAGCGACCGCCACGGCCAGGAATCGAACCCGCGACCTCGTGCTCAGCAGTGCAATGCCTTAGCCACTGAGCCACCGCGGCGGGTGAGAGAGTGCCTTCTAGTCCCCACTAGTGTCACTAAACCTTATTTAGTGACACTAGTCCCCACTTTGGACACGTGTTTTTCAGAGAGAGAGTACACATAATTATAGGCATAACCCGCTCTGAAGTGCACAAATGAACACTCTCCAAGTGCGGTGGACAAACTTTACTCGAATAATTTTCCCCTGCTCCCCCCGACAGGGCCTTTTGGCCTTTATCTCGAATAAGGTCATCGAACTGCAAGCAAAAGGATCCACATCACTGAACGAATCGGCTTCGCAGTTGCCACACAAAATGAACGGAGCGTGCTCACTTATATGCAAAAGAACAACGTGTATGCAGCTGTTTTTACCTTCCTTACGTGCTTTATTGCCCACTACCAGCCTTCACATAAGGTTAGTAAAGTCCAATTTTCGCATGGAAGTCAAAGCAAGTGTTTGCACCAAAACATGTGTTTCTTCTAAAAGCGAGAGAGAGAGAGATGGTGGGCGGTTAGGATGCATGTGGCCACAATGCTGCGCAGGAATGACCAGCAAGCAGACAGAGGAGATTTTAAAGCGAAAACTCTCTTATTAAGACCGATGGCATTCTGGCAAAAAACAAACGCATTCCCCCATAGACCGGTTGGTCGACCGAAAAGCTCTGATAAGATCTCTTACACACATATGGCACGTGTGTAAAACCGGGCTCACATTGCGTCAAAACGGTTACTTGAAAATCGCCATTAACGAACTGTCCAGGATAAGACAATACTTGCACTGATATGAATTAGGAGTAAAACAGAAGAAATACCTTTATCCCGTATCAGTATTACATCTAGATCATTTGTGGATGCGCTCACTCAGTGAGTAAAATTGTTGCATGGGTTTATTCTTCGTTTGTGATTTGGCTCTTTGAGGTTTGATAGCTGATTGGATGCACTTTTTTAGGGAAGGTTTTGACGCACTTCTGACGCAGTTTCGATGTCAGAAGGCTTTCGCGCTTCTCTCAACTATCTTTAGGAAGGGATGATAAATTTTTTTTCTTTTCTTAATTAAATTACGCGTATTTCGAGTCCACCTGGAGGCCTTCAAGGACGAGAAAAACGGCTACGAATCTTATTCACGCTTGTCAAGGTTAAACTTAACCCAGTAATGAGAGCTATCAGAGCGTTGTTCTTATCCCAGTTCACTTCTAATTAAAGCACAGGCGTGAACGTATAAAATTGGGTGCAAAAGGACAGTTGGATTGCCGGGTCATTAGAGAGTGTCTGGCAGAAATTACGGCTACAGGTTCCCGCCCTCTTTAATAAGCGCAAGTTTAGCTCGTTCAAATGACTGTTTTGTCCCAAAACAATGGCACCAATTTTTATCGCAAACTTCAAAACAAATAACGGAGACATTAATGAAAACTGATTAAGCAAGTGGCAATCCCCAGCCACTTTCCCGTGATTTTTCTGATGTCACAGAATCTCGTTTGTGCAATTGGCGGCAGGCGACCAAAGCCACCGCCGCGAAATCGCAGCGGCGCTTTTTAGTCCCATTTGAATGAGACATTTAAATGCCACCGTGTCGTTTAGCACACTGACACCTACATTTTGAGTATTCCCCTCATTACGTCATTACGGAAGTCTACCGACATGAAATTCTTTCGATATTCCTCGCCTATTTTTTTCTGGCTGAAAAAAAAATGTCTTTTGCGGCTGGACTGGACCTGAGTGAGCTACCAGTGGCTATACTCGGTTACAACTCAAGAACGGCGCCACCTCATGTAGTGTATCATTCCGCCAAGGCGCCGGACCCGTGACGTCAGTGCGCGCGCGTTTTGAAAGGGGTTTACTATGAATGCGTGATATCGTCTGCCTTGTCTCACGCAGTTTATTTGTCGTCACTGGAGTCGTTTATAAGCATATTAAGTCCAAAAAATCACGGGAACGGCTCACGCCGTGTTCAAAATATTCCCAGTAACGCCCTACTTGCGCCGCGCAGAGAAACATCCGGCTGCGGTGATAAGGCACAGCGGCAACTTCCGGTGCCGTTCTTAAGTTGTCACCAAGTACAGTTAAACCTCGTTATAACGAGACGGGCTATAACGAAATAATGGCTATAACGAGCAAATCGTAATTCCCCTTGAAAGTCCCCATAGTAACCAATGTATTTAAAACCTCGTTTTAACGAGGTAAAATTTGCCCATTACGGGATATAACGAACACATTTCGTTGAGAAACAAAATTTTGAGCTAATTTTACAACAGTGCGCAACGCGGATTTGAGACAGTGCGCAACGCGACAACTGTATTTAGCAGTTCAAAACTCCCGCCACGCATCCTCCAGCGGCGCGCGCCTGACGCGCGCGAAGGTGGATGGCGCACCACGCGATCGCTGCGCCTTTCCCACACGTTTCCCGCCCTCCTCTCGCTGCGCACGGCATGCAGACAATGCACACGGCGCGCATGGTTGCATCGCCTCCCTCCTGTTCGTATCGCCGACGTCGCTGCGTTTTGTACTGTGTGCGTGTTTTTTCGGAGTCTTCAGCGTTATCTTTTATCGAACTGCCCGCGTGATACCAGCAGCATGAGTGCGACCGGCGGGAAGCGAAAGCGAAAAACGATCACGCTTGAACAGAAGACGGCTATGATTAAAGCCGTCGCATCGGGCACGAAGAAGGGTAAGGTGGCAAGAGACTTTGACGTGTCGACAAGTACGCTGTCTACCATCTTGAGCAACCAAGATACCATCGTCGGCGCTGTTGCACGTGGCGTGAAAGGAAGCGCTAAGAGGATGAGGGCTCCTGCTTTTGAAGCGGTCGAAAGAGCCGTTTTTAAATGGTTTCTGGACACGCGGGCCGTGAATATGCCAGTGAGCGGCGCCTTGCTACAAAGAAAAGCCAGAGAATTCGCCTGCATCATGGGCTATGACAGCTTCGTCGCAAGTTCGGGATGGCTCCAACGTTTCAAGGAGTGCCACGACATTGTGGGGAGAGCTGTCTGTGGCGAATCGCGGTCAGTCGACGAAGCAGAGGCGACAACGTGGGCGGAAGAAAACGTTGGGCGGCTGCTAGAAACGTACAGCGAGAAGGACATTTTTAATGCGGACGAAACCGCTCTCTTTTTTAAGATGTTGCCGCAGAAGACGTGAGCCCTTAAGGGTGAGCCGTGCCATGGCGGTAAACAAAGTAAGCTCCGGATCACGGTGCTACTTTGTGCTAACATGGACGGTTCCGAGAAGCTGCCAGTTTTCGTAATTGGCAAAAGTGCATCCCCCCACTGTTTTAAGGGGAAGAGGCAGCTCCCAGTGAAGTACACTGCCAACCGCAAAGCCTGGATGACCAGGGAGATTTTTGCAAAATGGCTTTGCGAATGGGACGAGAAGCTGACGAAGGAGAACCGCAAGGTGTGCCTTGTTTTGGATAATTGCACCGCCCACCACACAGCTGCCGTGCTCCAAAACATTGAGGTGCTGTTCCTGCCTGCCAACTGCACAGCAAGAATAAAACCGCTTGATCAGGGCGTGATTATGTCGCTGAAGGCAGAATACCGCAAGCGTGTGATCGACCGTCTCCTGCTCAACATGAGGCTGAAGCGGGAGACCGATGTTGACTTGTACGCTGCAATCGAGATGCTGCAAGCGGCGTGGATGAGTGTGACGGCGACCACGATCGCAAATTGCTTTCGGCACGCCTCATTTGCCGCCGCACCAAATGCCAGCAACGAGCCGTTAGATGAGCCCGCTGTGCCTGACGGAGAAGAGGTTTCAGCGTCACGGACGGCCCTTCGTGACGCCGGTGTCGTGCCTGACAGTCAGTCGTTTTGCGACTATGTGAGTGCGGACTCGGAAGTGGTGGCAACGGAGCAGCTCACGGATGACGATATCGTGCGCGCTGTCAACGAACCGGACGAAACCAGTGACGATGAATCTGTCGACGAACGGGAGAACAACGTGCCGACGGCGTCGGAAGCACTAGACGCGGTGGACGTGCTGCGCTGCTACTTCGGCGCGCACGAGGGCGGCGAAGATGGCGTGAAATTAGCGGCCGCAGCTGAGCAAGCTATCGCACGCATCAGGAAGGTGCATCAACGTCCTATTACGGACTTCTTCGCACCGAAGTCTGCTTGAAATGAGTTTTGAACTGTAATAAAGTAGGTTTGTGACTTCTCCTCTTTACCTCCGGAATGTGTTTATTTTACTGAGTACCGCCGTGCGGCGAGATGCTGTTTCGTCCGCTTCTTGTTTTAGGTAAGTACAATGCATAATATTTGCAGTAAATATCGGCTACGGCTATAACGAAATATTGGCTATAACGAGCAAATCGCGGCGCCCCTTCAATTTCGTTATAACGAGGTTTAACTGTATAGTTATTTTCAGCTGAACAAGGTTGTACAGTGTAGACCATTTATAAAGTAACCGCTTATAGTGCGGGACCGGATATAACGCGGGTTTTTGTGACCACCGGTTTGCCTCCCATAGAACTCAATGCATAAGCATACCGCTTAATTAAGATGCGGTTGGCCGAAGCACAATATCGTTTATAGTGCGGTTTTTCGGTGGGTCTGCTCATCGACCGGCGCAGCTGAGGCATCGTTTTAGGGTAGCGAAAGAAAAAAAGAAATGATGAAATCGGCCATCTGACGCAGCGCGGACCCCTTGCTCTCCTCTAACTTCGACACAGAAGCAAAAAAATAGGCACCCTTTAGTTCGCGCGTACGTGATAACCACAACTGACCCTGCTTGATGCACCTCGGAAGATAGCGACCGGCTCCCCGTTCGTGCGTGGCAAGTTGTTTCTATTAATCGTGAACTGCATGGCCCATTTTCGCAACGAATTGTGCACATCGGCGTTGCGCGTGCGTTTTTTTCACGCTCGCGTCTACGATTCCGCTCTCGCGGTGGCTTCTTCGCGTGGCAGTGGGAGGAGCCTGACGACTTGCACCAATGGAAAGATGCGCACCTAATGGCGGGAGATTCGAAGCGCTCCGAGCCGGCTAGCCGCGCCAGAGGTGTATAGGCTAAAGTCCCTCGATCAAATGAAGGGACTTTAGTTTAGGCTTACCACCGCGGTATTTTTTGATGGGCGCTTTCACAAGCAGCGTGGATGGCAGTTTATATTCTGCTTTGCGGTCACATTATCAGCTCTTTTCTTGCATGAGCATCTTTGCTTGCGCCTCGTGCGGCATTTCAGCGAGAGGTTAGTAGCGGTCGCTGGAGCTGCCTGCACCGCTTCACGGCCAGTGCCGACGCCATGTTGCCGACGCCATGTTAAATGCGCGCACAGAAGCCCAGACCTTCACTGCGGCAAAATAACGCGATCGAACTGGAGTTTTCTGTGCAAACGTTACACCTCATCACAAAGCAACCTGCAGGGTATGGCTACAAATTCGATCACCCCCTTCATACATAATCAGCACCTTGATCAACCTTAAAGGCTGCTCTGATAACTTCCAACTGCCCCTACCCTATGCTGTCCTAATCCCTTTTTTTTGCCACCAAATTTCCTGAGATTTCATCCGTCCACTGAGTTACTGGACTTCCCTTACTTCTAATCCCACCTTTCAGTGGCCACTCAGCACCACACACCCAGCGCAAATCCACTCCTTTCTCTTAACTTGCTAAGGTGTCTACGATTCGCCTTTGCTCCCTAATCAAAGATACCCGTTTCCCACCCCTAAGTGTTACTCCTATCATTCTCCTTTATACCGCTTGTTGGGCTGTTGTAAGGTTTTCTTCTGAGGTGCTTAGTAAGTCATCAAATTTCAGCACCAATAAGTCATCACAAGGAGTACACAATGGCTGCAAATCTTTCTTCTCAGTGGCAGAGATAGCTTGCTCTTCATTCCTTTAGAATTACATTCGGCATGTTGCCGAATGTAATGTGAAGATCTAAACCATGCATTACCTTGATAAAACCAAAATTCGCCCGTTTTAAAAGAACGATCATTCTCATTCAGTTTCCGCCATCGAAGGTGGTACACAGCAGGTCGACACAAGTGCGAATGAATGAAAGTCTTTGGTCTAACTCGGCAGCTCATTGGTTACCTAAACGTGCAAACATGACTATTGGTCGGTCAGGAGGAACGCAAGCCAGCACGCCACATATTTTTAGGCCGGAAACATAAAATGCTGTACGGTGTCCAATTCAAGCAGTGGTTGTGGCTGGAGCCTGGTAAGCTTCGCATAAGGCCACTAGGGAAGGGGGAGGGGGTTATATACAAGGTGTACGCACTTCTTATTTCGACGTTGCGGCGCAAACATTTCACCGTGCTTTATTATCACACACACTGCCACTTCTCCAAAGCAGCGACAAACAGTGCACGGATGACAGCAGCTGGTGTGAAATCCCGACACAACATCCTCATCTTGGGGCAGCGTGGTAACGTCTCCGGACTATTGTGGCCTCACACCGCTTGATCTTCAACATCGACCTCTGGCTCAACAACCAAAAATTCGTTTAGGAACGCGAAATAGCTATTCCCGCTCGAGATAAATGACCACTGCCCGAGCCAACAAGCAACCAAAGCGATTAAGAACCGCGGCAACGGTTGAGAGCACGGGAAAAGAGCGACGTCCAACACCTGAAAGACAAACGTGACTAAGGCGACCGCGCGATTCCTGCAAGAGAAACGCAGAAGAGAAGAGCGACGGCACTGACCTTGGCCCCAGGAATGCCTCTCGTTGCGGTCGTGGTACGAAGGGGGCGCCACTTGGCTGTATGCACCGCCCATTGACCGGACTGCACTCCTGCAAGGCAACGTAACAAACTGAATGAATATGAAGGCACAAAACAAAGAGTAGACACGAAACGCGGGTATTACTCATTGAAATGACAACCACATGTGCAATTGCACTGCACAAAGGTTCGCTCAAGTTCATTGCTATGAAATACTGCTTCCGATCTTCAAGGTCCAAAATTCTAGACACTCGCAGAATCACATACAAACACAGCTCCACAACCTAGAGTAGGCTATCCAAGGGGAATGAGAGGCAGTTCGATTCAAACTCCAGCACCCATTACTGCGTACTGGAGTTTTTGGTGTTGGAACAAGGGTCCCACTACAACACCTAACTCTGGGACCCCTTTCTGTATGTTGCTCTCCATGCCCTGCTAATAATAAACTTGAAATTGAACTGAACCTTTTGGAAGTGGAGTGTAACCCAAAGGCCTCATTAACATATCAGCCTGCTTACACAATTATATTTCAATTGAATGAGAAAACTGAAACTGAGCAAATCAAAGGAGCCAGACTTTTCAGTTATGGCTGCGATAGTTTTTAAGAGGGTACTGAAAACCACAAAATTTTATAAACTGGAAAAACTTGACACTACAACTCAAAATGAATTCAGAAAAAAGAAAGGCACTAGGTTACTCGAGTTCTGCTAAAGCACATAGAGCAAATAAAAGGTTGAAGGCAGTCGCTACAATTTCACCAGCCACATCGAAGTTGAAGTGGACAGGAAAATATCTTGAAACAATCGATAATTTGCATACGAACTACACAATGCATGCCAACACAGTATACTATTTCTTCAATGGACTATACAGACAATTCAATACGAACATCAATTCAAAATATGGAAGTTTGACTCTACATTCAAACTAAAGGGTTAATTTAGGTACGAACAGACTACCCGTGAGCTCGGCACAACAACAACCCGTCTGCAGACACTGGCGTAGCCCCAATGGGTGCATAGGGGCCACACATGCGAACAAGAAATGCCGCATGAAACACCACTGGCTCACGGGCACTCTGATAAATTACGAAGTGATGACCACCATAAAGCAGCAAGTGGCAGAGAAGAGGTGTTGCCATAGCAACACACATCAGCCCGCCCTTGCATTTGCATTTGATGATGATGATGGATGAGAAGGAGGAGGAGGAGGCAGAAGAATGAGAATAGGCATACGAAGAAGAAGAGGAGGAGGAGGAGGAGGAGGAGGAGGAGGAGGAGGAAGAAGAAGAAGAAGAAGAAGAAGAAGAAGAAGAAGAAGAAGAAGAAGAAGAAGAAGAAGAAGAAGAAGAAGAAGAAAAGTTTTATGCAGCTGCCAATGCCAGAGAGCGGTGGGACAGAATAGAACAGCGAAGAATAGAACAGAGCACTGAAACTGAAGAGAAGAATACCGAAGAACAGCAACGCAGTGTTGACACGACTCCTCCGAGACTCACCCCATCATGCGGTGGCCCGAGTCGCTGAGTGACGCGATGTGCCGCCGTGGTGCCATGCCGATCTGGGGCCGCCAGTTGCGGTTCTGCTCGGGGGTCAGGTCCCCGGGCTTCAGGACACGGTCCGGTTCCCTGTTTCCACCAAGGGAAACAACAGTTAGTTGTGCAATCAGGGGCGCACAGACTTGTTGGCCTACTTTTAGTAGGGCGTAGTATAGTGCCGCGAAATACAAGTATGCCACTCGCCGAAGCAGTTGTTTATCCACGCAGAAAAGGTCAAAAGTGCGGAGAGTAAAGCCGCCAACAAACATTTTGCCACACGAGAGATCCCAAAGAGCGAAATGGAATTTGAGCAGTTTGCTCAGCGGACACGCGCATGCTTGGGAACAAAAAATACGGCAGAGACTTTTACATGCGAAGTAAGTGTATTCAGCAACATCTGCTGAGCAGAAGCTTTAAAAGATACACAGGTGTAGCTGGTAAACAATAAAAAGCACAGGTTGTCTTGCAACCACTGGCAGGTAAAATTTGTGTAGTGTTAAATTTGGCTCACAAGCTTCCTCACTTTGGCGTGAAATCTTGCCAAAAAGATTTCTGCAGTGAACAGGAGGGCTATCAGCCCTACTTAATGCCAGGGCATACGTTCACGACAGCCAGCGACAAAAGGTCGAGACTGCTAACCCAATCGCAGCTGCTCTGTCAACTAACCGCGAAACTTCACTGATCACTGCTTCAGAGCAGTCATCTTTTTACTAGGGATGGGCGAATATAGATTTTGAGGTTCGAAGCGAATTCGAAGCGAATAGTGATTTGGTCGAATAATTTCGAATCGAATAGTTCGAATAGTGCACATTGCAAATCACAAAGACAAATGAGCAACTTGTGACCTGACTAATGTACAATATTTTTTCTAATAATTAGAACTCACGTAGGCACAGCATTGTGTAAAACTATTACCAGTTGAACATATATTGCAAAATCTTACACACAGCTTTCCTTTGCTGTATTCACAAGTTTTCATGAAGAAATGCCTGTTGCACCACATGCTCTAGGTGCAGCAGTTTCTGCCGGCTGCTCATTCACAAGTTTAAGCGCCGCCTAGAAACTCGCAGAGTTAAGCTCCGCTAAAAAAAGAAGTATTGTAGCCACTAGTATCCTCGGCCGTAGCCAAGCAAAGCGCAAGTGACGCAAGTGGCTGGCCGCCATTTTGAATAGGCTCGCTTAGTGCGGCGTACTGCTAATATACTGGCTAGTGTGCCGACCGGAGCGCTTCGCTATGGGGAAAGGTGGCGCCGTTTGCAATGAAAGCCCACCGATGCCGCCAGATGTCGCCGCTTGACGGGAGGGTGCTAACTCAGCAGACGATACAGTTTTTTTTTTCGCTTCGGAAAGCGGCAAAGTGGCCTGGTGCGTCCGTGATTAAAGTGCTTGTGGACGTATTTTTTCTTCGCCAAGATTCGCCGTTTATTGTTCTGTGTGGGTGCTTGCACATTCGAGCCATTCCCCAGCAGTTTCGTTCTGGTATTGCATCGGTTCTGCAGGCGCGCGCGCATCCGTGCCACGCCAAATCGTGCACTGTGGTTCACTAAAAGTACTTTGTGTAATTTTAAAATCAGCTGAAAATTGCAAAGGTATGGCACACATCAACAATATGATAATTGCACCGTTGTGTAAAAAGCGGTTACCGGCCAAGCAATATCTTCGCAGATGCATGCTACGCGGCAGTATATTATCTATATGCTTACGCGGCTTGCGGAATAGCAACGAGGCATTTTCACGCCCTATCCGCACGCATCGCGCGGATAACGCCTAGCACTCTTCGAGCTCGCTTGCAGCGCCGAGTGACCAAGTGGCCAGTTTCTATATTTTATTATCCTTTTTTCCTTGTGCTGTATGTTGCAATTATAGTGTCCAAAACTGCAACACACAGCACAAGGCAAAAAAAATATAGAAACCAAGCACTTGGTCACTAGGCGTGCGGACAATTTTAAAAGTTATCGCTGCTAGGCGTGCAGATAAGGGCAGCCCCGCCCGCACCCTCTCGCCTGGCAGCGCTCCATGCGGCGGCCGCCGGCATTCATCGCTCGCGGTGCCACCCGGGAGGCCGCGGTCGGCACACTAGCCAGTATATTCTAGGCACTGTAGTACTGCCGCACTGAGCGAGCCTATTCAAAATGGCGGCATGCCTATTCAAAATGGCGGCCTCTACAAGTCTGCTGGCTTGGTGCCGCTATGTTCGGAGCGGTGTCATTTCAGTGCCGCCTTTTTTTTAACCTAAAGTGTGCTGGCGGCCGAGAGCTTCGTCGAACCTCTAGGCAAGGCAGCAACTCGGCAGTGCCGGCACTGATAATAGAAATGTCCTTGTTGGTGGGTCTTAAGCCAAGCCTGGGGTAACTCTCGGAAAGCTTGACCGAAAAGCTTGGCTTTTAGCTGCCTATTCGGGAGCATCGAATAATTCGAAAATGTCGAAAATCTGCATTCGAACCGAAGCGAATAACAAATAGAGAGCTATTCGATCGAATATTCGACAATACCGAATATTCGCCCATCCCTACTTTTTACTCATCTTCCTACGTGGCAGCATTTCGTGGGGCTGGTTCGCTGAGGGGCTGACAAGGAGAGCTCGCTTCTATCAGAGTTTTGGTTTTTGTTCAGTCCCACAAGCCTAACTTGAATGCCAGACAGACGCTCCCTCCTCCTCTAACAATGCTCCAATGTTAACACTGAGCCTGCACGGATGCAAACGCCGCATGCAAAAAGCAAGCCCGGCTAGTGCAGCTCATCTCTGAAAAAACATCAGCAGCAACAAAATGTAGCCAACACCTACAATGAAGGCACAAGGGGTGTGATGTCGAACAAGCGACATGTTGAACAAGCAACTCAACGAGAGAAGAGATGCAGCATGCGACAAGGTATACAAGGTAAAGAACGACAAGGAGGGCGATGGCAAAGGTGTATACCGATGCGTTGGCTACCTTGTTATGTGCTACAACTCAACAGTGAGCTCAGAATAAAGTAGTAACCGCATGTGCTGACGGCAACGAGCGACGCGATAAACATAAGTCATTGGTTTCAGCAAACAGGTAGTGTGGGCGACAGTGACGAGCAAAAAATTTATACACAGGCTGCCGGGGGCGACGATGGCGATGGGCCGTCGCAATCCCTCGCGTCTGGCCGGCCAGAAGCAGATCTCAAGTGAGAGACAGCGACGGAGGGCATTGGTGGCAGTATATTAATGTCTTTCGGTCGTCACTGTTGTCTACAATACCCGTTTGCTTACCCATTGAGTTACGTTTTTCGCGTCGCTCGTCACTGTCGCTGCATGCAGTTACCCCTTTAAATTAAGCAACGACACATGTGACGAGAAGTGAAATTAGGAGGACACAATGCTGTTTAAAGGCTGCCTGCCAATGACCGGTACAGCGGTGTAATCAGTACAGTGTTGCGTGGCCATCGTTAGAGACTGCTCCCAATAACACCGCATGGCAGATAAAAATTGCAAAATGAAACTTGGTGACATTCAAGCAACAACGCAGGGAACAGGACACAATACAGTCGAATCCCGCTACAACGAAATTGACGGGACGTGCGAAAAATTTCGTTGAAGCGAAAATTCGTTGAGGCGAAATCTGCCCCAACACACCACGGAAAGGCCAGAAAAATAGCCCCGTGCGTTTCCGCAACATTGGCAGCATAATACAATGTTTAGAAAAAGGAGTGACGCGCAATAACTCATGTTTATTCGGATAACAAACATACCAATGGTTATCTGTTTTTTCACCACCCAAAGAACGCGTTACGGAGGGGGGTGAAGATATGCAGGCGCAAAACGTATCGCTGTACAACAAGGCGTGTCCACCGAGCTGATTACTTGCAGATAGCTGCTAGGCTGTGGGAAGCCCCCCTCTCGCTTGTGGCAGGAGCAGTGCCGTTATCTTATCCTCTGACAGGGCACGGCAGCTACTGGCCTTGGCAGGCAAGACGCGCGCGCTTGCATTTAACAGGACCGCGCGCTCGCGACTAAGATAGGATGACTAGGCTTCAAGACCAAACGCGCTAACATGATTTTCGCTCTTGGCTATGAAGAATGGTAGAAGGAAAACGGCAAGGACAGCTGCTCACAACGCATACATGACGGCACCGCGCTAGAAGTTCACTCTAACCGCGCCACGACCGCGCCAGCAGCGGAGCACATTCATGCAATTTCAACTGGATACGGATTGGCTGTAGCTCTGGCTCCGCCTTGGCGAAGCGGGCCTGCGCCTCGTGTAAAGACGGCCAGCCACATCGTTATCACCATCAAGCAATGGCGTGCGCCTATGAGTTATTTTTTGTTTTGTTTTGGGTGGCGGTGTGGTCGCAACGCGCATTTTCGGTGAAACTAAGCGTCCTGAATGTATAAAAAGTTACAGATAGCTGGCGCTATGCTTATTTCATTGTCAAATAATTGTTCAAACCCAGCCCAAATCATCGAAAATTTCGTTGAAGCGAAAGCAAGCCTGACAAATGGTTCGTTGTGGCGAGGACTTTGTTGCATTGACTTCTATGGCTAGCTGACGGGGAATTGGAAATATTTCGTTGAAGCGGAAATTTCGTTGAAGCGGCGTTCGTTGTAGCGGGGTTCGACTGTAGATTACACACTTAACGTAGCCTAACTAACTCCACATTGCACTGAGGAGAATGAAGAAATAAGGGGGGCGCCACAAATGGCACCACACGAAACAGAAGAGAGTTTACAGGGACACTAACGGCTGAATAAAATTTTGTTTTAACTGAAAGGTCATATGCTTTGTGGCTCTCTCGCCTTTTTTTTTTTTTTTGATGAGCAACAATGCGTTATTTGCTGAAAAATAAGCAAACAAAGCCAGCATTTCTCTCACCTCCTTCCCTTTAATTTTTTGTGACGAAGCCATTCCGTCACAAAATAGGAGCGAAACCCCAGTGCGGTCTAGAGCGCAAATGCTGGCCTCGGTAGCTTTTGCGTCGCCAAGCCATGCCCGACTACGGCAACGTGTTTCTCTGACCAAGGAGACTGGCTTGGATTTCTATGATTCACCGACGGAATGAGAAACACGTTTGGATGCTCGAGCGGCTGGTGTTCCCGCCTACTCCGGCGTCCCAAACCCCATCAAGCCTGCAAGCTTGGAGCGCTGCGGCAAAGACGCTTTTGAATCAACAAGTGCCATTTCGAATATCAAGCACAGCGTCCCAGGCTCTCAGCTGGCGCCATTGAAACGGCACCTTCACCTCATCTGGCGATCACAGCCATCTCATATTATCTTCTCCCGCACGGCGTCAGCCTGCCGCGAAATAAACACTTTTCCTGGCAGCCGTGCCGGCAGTCGTCGTTGCCTGAATTCCCCATGACTCAAACGTAACAAGGGCAACGCGATGCACGCTTTGCGGATTACTAACGTCGGCTTGATGTGAATGGGATGGGCAGATCGGTCAGCTAAGCACTCGCAGCAAGCTCAACTCACAGGCGATCATGTTCGAACCAGGAGCACTTTACTGATTGCAACATTTAAATAAAGCGTTACGTTTTCTCCTACTCCTACTCCTCTGTGCACGGAGAACGTTAGATTGGAAGCTTGGGTGGATCTGCAGTGAATCCTGTTGTCCAATGCTTTTCGAAAATGAAACTGAAAGCACGACGGCTGACTGAATAATGAGGGAAGCACAGCCTGCCTCACAGTGTATAAAAGCTGTAGTGAGTTTTTTTAATACGATGAGCTCACAGAAAGCTTTGATTTAGGTTTGTGTCACGTTCTCAACCACTCAGGGACTGTTTGTGCCAGGAAAACATTCATAGATGCTTTTCCAACGAGCTCTCGCTGTTCACCACTTTTGTGGCATCACAAACCGTGGTACCGAAAATCCTACGAAGTGTCGTTCCCTTACACTTTTCTGGTGTTTTCCGCCTTATTAAACAATTGCTAGTTGTGAGAGCCGTGTATTTAGATTTTCGGCACCATATTCCATCAATACAGGCCAACTTGTTCCCACCCTTTAGTGTCTCTTTAAATGGCTACGTATGCAAGCTATATGCCCTCAGAAAACAATTTTTTTTAAAATAATATACGGAAAAAACTTACTTAGCACCAGGGAGGCGCTTGGCTGGGAATACGAAGTCGTCACCATACTTGGGGTCCCTGAAGCGAACGCTGTTTATCCACGAGAGAGGGAAAAAAAGAAAAGAATGGTGAGATGTCGTCAATATGTTGGATGTTTAGAAGAAATGATTACAGGAAATGAATAAGAAAACGAAGCCCACTTACCAGACAACCGAGTTCCCAGGAATATTGTCCAGGCCTGGGATGACAGATCGCACGTCACTGAAATTTAAGTTGAGAAAAAAAAATTTACAAACCTCATTGAAGAACTTCATCGCCCTACCTGCCCCCCAAGTAAATATCCGTCACTCATCGAGCATGAAAATACACAGCGGTCAACTAATTTGTCCCAGCTGTGACATTCACTGTGTCCACACTACACAACTAGAAATTAATCTGCTATAACACAGCACGAATCCTGTGCCACTGATTGAGTCAGAATGAACAACCGGAGTTTCAGTGAACTAAGGTAGTTTTTGAAGCTATTTGTTATGAGAGCCACTCGGAAGTAGCGCCACACACCTGACCACTGTAAAGTGCTGTTGGTTTTTACGTTAAACTTTCCAACAACAGTGATTTGTTAATTAGGTATTGGTAAAAAAAAAGAGTACATTTTAGATTTTAACAATGAGTACTTCATCTTCAAAGCCTGCAATTCACATCAATTTGCAGTGCACTGGACGATTTGCACTGGACAAGCTTGGAAAGAGTCACTAGGATGTTACCCTGGCAAAAGTTTTAAGTAAACTTGGCGCATGTGTTACTCCGACACTGCAATCTGTCGATCCTACAATATTTGGTTTTGCCTTCCCAGCTCTTCTAAGGTGAAGCTGAAACTAAGTCAGATGACATGCACACAAACTCTAGTATACAATGTACGAGACGATAAAATATGGACCAGAACACTTATAAAATGCCTCTCCCAACATAAAATGCCTGGCCCAAATACCACCCAAAGGAATTCAAATTTCCCGCCTCCGTAGTGCTTGCGCACCCTGCCTGAAACAGCGCCAGCGGGAGTTCTGTTCTTTTTGTGCTTGCTTTTCCTTCCGCACGTGCCGGCGTTGCACTGCCACTTTTTTTTTCGCTTGCTATTGCAAAACCCACCCAACGAGCATTTCTAACTAAATGAAGACGGGTGCTGCGAGGTAATTACATATATTTTGCATAAAATGTACCTGCAGTTATTTTTTTTGCGCTAAACTACGGGTAGATGTATGACAAGTGCCAGCAGTTCATGAGTTTCGAACGCTTATGACTGTTTAAACCACATGGTTTTCGAAGCGTCTGGGATACGCCCTACGACGGAACGCCGAGCCCTACTTGGGTCCGTTATCTCGCGGCACCGCCTGATTCTGGCAGTCGTTTGACATTGACCGTTACAGCGAGCTGCGACGACGAGGCGAGCCCCGTGCTCTGCACTTAAAACACCTTTCACAGAAAAGAGACAAAAAAGAGAAAAGATTTTTGCTGCTTACTCTCCCGGCCCGACTGCATTGTGGCTCAGAAGGATTTTGCCGCCAACTCCGCCAAAGTACTTGGGCTCCAAGTCGAACTCCTGCAAGTGCAAAGCAGAGCAGCGTTACCTCCCCACATGCTCCCATCGGTTAGCACATGATCACCTCAACATGATGCACGTTACTTAGAAACCCAAACAAGATTTAGTGCCTTTTCAAAAGCCCACCCAATGACATGCAACGTGTGCTTATGCTTGCTTGGGCAAGCTTTGGGGATATTAACAATGCTCCTGCAGTTTCCAACTAGCCTTTTTTTTGCTCTGCCTCTCTTTGCCGTATCCCAGAACTGCCAGAGATCATTAAAACTTTGCTGTTGGTAATACCCATTACCTGGCAAGTCTCCGGGCTGTTGTTCTTTCGCCACAAGAGCCTGTCTTCGCAATTATTTCGCAAATGCAGTGGTTTTACATCACTGTGCCACACCACTGCTAGACTGCAGCAGTTGTAGTCATGTATGGGACAGTAAAAGAACATCTAAGCTATGAACCGCCTCAAGCCATCACTTTCAAACCACACAAGAGACATAACTGCAATTAGGAGAACAAACATACTGAAATTAAAAATAAAAGAGTCCATGCTGAAATCGAAACGTACAGACTCCCGCGACACAGATTGAGGAAAAGTGGCCTCAGCTCAAGCCTAACACCAGTGCTTCCCAAAAGGAGTGCATGGCAGCATGAAAAGCTTTCCCCAGCCAGTGCCCCGATTTCAAAAAAAAAAAAAAAAAAAAAAAAAAAAAAAAAAAAAAAAAAAAAAAAAAACCCTGCAGGAACTTCCAAGAGAGAATCGTCAAATAAATGCTTAAACTGCTCTGGTATACACCAAGCCTTTCCTAAGTTGGCTGCACTACTATACATACACGCATTGCAGGGAAGACTTTCTTCTAGTGCATCACAAGAGGCCTGATTTTAAACTGCGTAGGCCCTAGCAAGAGTTACAGACAGGTTTCCTCGTTGAGTGCACGTGCGCATCTAAAACTCGAGACAGACGAAAACCAGGAAACAAGGCTTGTTTGCAGTTCCTGCAGAGCCGAGACACCTCCAATCCCAAACGTGTTCCGCCCCCCTTACCATGTTGTAATCCTTGCACGCTTCGTACAGGCCGAGGAGGTAGTTGTAGCCCCGGTGTCCCTTGCGCACGTAGAACACGTCGTCGCCCCTGGTGTTGCGCTTTCCTGCACAACATTCCACGCCAAAAACGTTACAATCTCACTCTGTCACAAAGGGGAACGTGTGACAAGAAAAAATAAAGAACGAACAGCTGGCCAGCTTCAAAATTCTTTCAAGTAATATGTCTGCACAACGCTACAGGCATTATCCAGACTTTCACTAAAGAAGGAATAATGTTTTCCGGTGAAGGGGGCAGTAGCGCATCATCTAACTTCAATGAGAGGTAGAACGAAACGTGGGGTTCTTTATCAGTCGCTCATCCAATATGAAGTAACACGTGCAGAAGTGAATTTCTTCGACGAGCCCCCTGTAACATTTTAAGAACACACACAAATAAATACGCAACGTTTGTAGACAAAGGCTGCGGATACGTGTGGAGCACTGGTTTCCTCCCTTCCCCTGTTGGCCAGTGCCCGCTTAACATTTGGTCTTTCATCTCGCCCGCACAAGTGAGCTCCCAGCACGTTTTTTTCCTTTTTTCCCACCTAACTTGCAAACGCTGCGTTCTACTGAAACCAACCCCACACAACTTTATTGTAACAATTTTCCCACCGAACTTTCTGGCCCGGCAACTCCTCACCACAGAAGAGCCTGGGGTTTGGAACGCTACAAACGCAGGTTTTTCTCGCGCACTTTTTTTCTTTAAACACTCAACGGATGGGCACACGCACGTACAGAGGGACAAGCAAAGCGTGACGCACTTTGAGAAAGACACAGCCTTAACTCACGTTCGGCCTCGGTCAGCTCAGAGTAGACCGTCTTGACAGTCTCGAGGAGTCGCTTTTCGTCCACAAATGGCAGCAGGGCAACACCTGTTTTCAAAAGTGAACCCCAGTTAAAAGCCCCCCATAAGCGTCAAGAACAATCCTAATGGGAACGCAACAGTCGGTTAAAGAGGGGAATACATTTCTGTCGTTTTTGGTGCAGAGCACTTTAGGGGCCCGGCTTGTTCATCGCAGCTCCTGGGTCACGGTGTCTAGGCACCGCAGTCACGCAACGTCATGCATCCGGACAGAGGCTTCACGAAGATCACCACTTTCCCTGGTTGGGATAGAACCTGGGTCCCTCGCGCTACTAAGCTGATGTCAATCCCATTGCACTACCATGGCACACGGTACTCATATGCAAAGTGTTGCGCGTTATCTTTGCACTGCACCGTTGCCGTGGAAGCTGCCGTTGCTAGGCCACAAATATGTATGCGGTAACACAAAACAAGGAAAAAAATCGTGAATTCACGCATCAGTTACCCCAAATTAATGAAAACTCAATCCGCTCTCCAATGTTCTTTCAGGGGCTGCAGTGCTCTCTCTTGACCATTTTCGGTATCAATGCCAGGATGATACAGAAACTAGTCAAGATAGGGTGCCCCAGCCCTTCTGGCGAATCACTGTTCTGCTTTTGACAGCTTCCACATTACCTAAGTGGAACTGCTTTAATTTTTACTTGCTGCGGTGGCTCAGTGGCTAAGGCGTTACGCTGCTGAGCATGAGGACGCGGGCGTGATCCCTGGCCGCAGCGGCCACTTTTCTGACGGGGGCGCAAATCAAAAACGTCCGTGTGCCTGACATTTCGGCGCATGTTAAAGATCTCCAAGTGGTCAAAGCTATTCCGGAGCCCTCCAGTGGACTACGGCGCGCCTCATCGCCTGCGTTGCGTCGGCGCGTTAAACCCTACTCCCTACAATCAGCTTTTATTTTGTCAACCTGTGAGCTTGAGATCTTCCTAGTATGCTTATTTTAGCATCCTCAGCCCAGATGTGCCGTCAGTTTCTTCAGGGACTCCAACTGAACAGAGACGGAGACTCACCCTGCCAGGCGTACTTCTTGCCGTTCAGGTCCACCTTAAAGTCGATGGGGTAGAAGTCGATGATGGGCGAGTCCTGAGAGAGCAAGGCAGGCAAAAGTTTGTCACCACGGGCTGTGCTGCTGCAGCCAGCGCCCAGGGGGGGAGGGGAGGGAGGAGAGAAGAAGACGAGAGTGCATCACACACTCAGCAAGGGCCCGCTACCTCCTAGCGAATGCGACCAGTACATCAACTAGTCGTGACGAAAGGCCTGAAGAGAGCCGAAGCCTGCCTGCTCCACCGAGTAAGAACAGACTCAGCCCGTACACCAGCTTGGCTAGATAAAATCAACATTGTTTCATCCCCTTTGTGCCCCTCGTGCAGTGTGACTGGTGACATCGATCACTTCATTATGAACTGCTCCAAAACCAACCCTGAGTGGACCAACTTTTTTCATGATCTCCAGAAGTTAGGAGAGCCCCATGCTACAGTCGGTTAAAGAGGGGAATACATTTCTGTTGTTTTCGGTGCAGAGCACTTTAGGGGCCCGGCTTGTTCATCGCAGCTCCTGGGTCACGGTGTCTAGGCACCGCAGTCACGCAACGTCATGCATCCGGACAGAGGCTTCACGAAGATCACCACTTTCCCTGGTTGGGATAGAACCTGGGTCCCTCGCGCTACTAAGCTGATATCAATCCCATTGCACTACCATGGCACACGGTACTCATATGCAAAAGGTTGCGGGTTATCTTTGCACTGCACCGTTGCCGTGGAAGCTGCCGTTGCTAGGCCACAAATATGTATGCGGTAACACAAAACAAGGAAAAAAATCGTGAATTCACGCATCAGTTACCCCAAATTAATGAAAACTCAATCCGCTCTCCAATGTTCTTTCTCCAGAAGTTAGGAGAGCCCCATGCTACATCGGAGGACATTATTTTTCCTAGGGACCACTGGATTGTGCGAAGACAGGTGTCTCATCTCCTACTCGTATTCTTGCAGTCCGCAGGACTAAGTGAGGTGTGG
>NW_027526445.1:125771077-125861655 GCF_048455015.1 Haemaphysalis longicornis | reverse complement strand
TATAGAACTCCAGCGTTCGCCGCTATCGTGGCAACACTTGCTCGGAATGAGAAAGACAGGTTATAGCGTACGTCCCCCCCAAGGTGATGTCCAATGATTACAGCTTCCAAAAAAATGAAGGAAGGGGCCCCCACTTATGTATCAACAACGATAGGGCAAAGGTGTTGCGGCAGCGAAGAGGAAGCAAGTCGGCTGCAATCGTGGTGGTCGTGAAGGTGGCGTACAGCTTCGCTACCTTAAAATCTTACGCGCTAGTGGGAGCTTCCTTCATTTTTTAAGTGCAATGCACTTCTTAAGCGACCCTGAACCTGCGTCCACCGGCGATGTCCGCATAGCACATACCCACGTGGGGGGATTGGCCAGGAATCTCCTCGTCTTCCTTGGCAACGGGGGGAGATGGGCGCGCGCTGCCTGGCCGCTGACATGGCACATACCCACGTGGGGGATTGGCCAGGAATCGGGCGTGAGAAGGGCTAATGCACCCGCTTGAAGGAGTACTGACACGAAATTTCAAAGCTGAGATCCGCTCTAGCATTCAAGTACAACGACAACACAAATAGGTGTCTGTGCATGGCACATACCCACGTGGGGGATTGGCTAGGAATCGGGCGTGAGAAGGGCTAATGCACCCGCTTAAAGGAGTACTGACACGAAATTTCAAAGCTGAGATCCGCTCTAGCAATCAAGTACAACGACAACACAAAATAGGTGTCTGTGAATAAATGCATCTTTCTTTCTTTGTAGTTGTGTGTGTGTGTGTGATCTCTCTTTCGCGAACATTACCGAACCGCGCAAATTCAACTCGTGCATTCGCACTTTCACATTCTTCCCCTCGGGGAAATGCAGGGAATTTTTTTTTCTGGCTTGAGCTTCTGGGATATACTCGTTGGGGCTGATGAAAGCAAATAATTGTCGAGAGCTGGATGTAAATAGTACGCGCCAATGAGAACATTTTTCGCACCTTCAACTTTCACCTTAACCCAGCTCAAGATCAGACTCTCTGACCGCACAGAAAGACTTCTTCAAAGCAATCAGGTCTCCGCCGGCCATGCTTTTGCCCTGTCGCAACATAATTACGGTCATTACGAAAAACGGTGACTCATCCGTAAAGTGCTCGGCAGAAACAATGTGGTGAGGTAATCAGGTCTCCGTGATGCAGTACGAATCGTTATTATTCAAGACGAGACTAAGGGATTAGATTTTGTGCGTAACCCACGAACATTTCGATAGTAGAGTGGGAAGCCTATTCCAAATTGATGTTACGTTGTTATGAGGTTTTTTGCTTAGAAACCTGCTGGACCTGGGTGTGATCCTCAATGCTGTCAAGTGCGTTTTATTTTTAAAACCCGTGCTAATAGTGCCCGCGGAGGCCTGCGCACGTTGGCAAAAAACAATGCAGGCGGGTGGGGTCACTACAGACACTGTACGTTTTTCTCCCATTCACTATGTCGGAAGTACCTCCCCAACGCCCAGGAGCGCCTATGGAAACTCCTCCCGACATCGCTAGTCGTTCCCTCCTCCACAAGATCCACCCCGTTAAGTTGCCTTTCCCCAGCTGTCCCCTCTGTGGCTCCCTTAAACACGCACTGCTCACTCGCTCAAAGTGGGCCTGTCCTCTCAACCCATCTCTAGCATCGAGCACTGGGCAGCTCGCAACCGGCGGTTTAACTAATATCTTCTGGCTGTCACAGCCGGGGACGAGATGTCACCGTCGCCGCGAGCCTTCGGCCGGCGGCCACCGCGGGCTCCTAATCCAGCTTTTTAAAGCGAAACTTTCAGCTTATCACTGATGTCTCACACGCGAAAGCGCACTGCAGGAAAGCCAACTTTTTCTGGCGATGGTGATGATAGCGGGTGAAGTGCAGAAGCTTGGCGACAGCTCCGTCAGGCCCCCTTCCGCTAAAGGTTGATGCGAAGCCGACGGTGGAGGTGACGCAATTTTTCTTTCGCCCATTTACTAGTAACTTCAAGCTCTCTCTCTCGTGGTTCACATTTATTCACGTGAAAAAGATGTACAGTAGCGTGTCCGACAAGTTTGGCGCATTTTGTGCCGCCGAAGGGATTAGGGAAAGGTCATCGCCTCCTGTATTTTACAATGTCAAACGCATCGCACGCTTCCCTATATGGGAGTGAGTGGTACGCTCGTAGTGCCCACATGTCGCAAGGTGGGACCCCGATCTTAACCGGGATCACCCAACCGTAACTGAATTCGAGGGAGGCTTGTGCCTGGTTGCCAAGGCAAACAATGTTTGAGATTGCCAGGTAATGGCGCTCTCGCATGCGTTAGAAAACTCAGAGCCGCGGCGGAGCACGTTTTGCCAACGTTTGCCGCTTTCCACCACGCGTCGCCCCGAGATGAACCGGTCATGTGACTAAAGCGCTGGGAAGGCTAGCGATTGGGGGGAGAGTAGCCGGAGTAGAAGGAGAGGGCTTGGTTGGGCGGTCCGGGCTGAAGCATTTGGCATTGTAAAAATACAGGAGGCGATGGGGACGACGGATATAAAGTCTGGAACTGAAAGGCACGCCACGGTGCCCCCTGGCGGAGATTTTGTGTAATAAATAAGGCGCGATTTAACGCGGGCGCTGCTTTCTCGGCGCCCTAGATGTCGTTCGGCTTGCTCTTCAGCGCCGGGACGCCCAATCGCTTGGGCCTGGCGTTGGCTCCGAGGGGTCCCCGCAGCCCGAAGCCCTGCTGAATGGCGACGTCGGCGCAGTTGCGGTACGTCTCCTGCGGCCCGCATCCGAGCGCCATCGTGCCGTCGCCGCAGTCTCCCCAGTTGTTGGCTGGAAGCAAGATAAAATTCGCCAGGCTTCGTAAACATACCCAAACGTAACGGCCCCCAACATTAACAAGCAGGGAAGGTAGCAGCACTGATGTCGTGGACATCCAGATTTGCAGGCATCATTGTAGACAGCTGAGCAAGCAGTCTAATTATACGTCTAAAGCGACAAGAATTGGGAAGTTTCTTGGAGCGGCCACCACCGCGGAACCGATGGAAGGTGCCTTAAAAAAAAATTGCCACCCCTTCCTGAAGAAAATGGAGAGAAGCGCGAAAGTTTTCTCACATCGAAACTGCGTCAAAAGTGCGTCAAAATCTTCGCCGAAAGGTTCGTCCAATGGATCGTCAAAACCTTCAATGGCCCGAATCGCAAACGCGATCCATTCTTAGCGCACTAATGTAGAAAACGTATGCGCGAACGATCCAAATGTACACTGATACGTGATTTGTGAGACGAAGGTATACTATTGTGCTCCATCCTCATGATCGATGCGTGTATTGTCTTATCTGAAACCGTCATTTTTGGCGATTTTTAAGCAATCGCCTTGACACAACGGGAGCCCGGTTTCACGCACGCGCCGTGTGTCGTGCAAATATCTTATCAGAGCTTTTCGGTCGACCAACTGGTCTATGAGAAAATCATTCCTCATCTGCTCGCCGTTGTCGCCTGAGCTTACTTGACGCTACGCGCGCGTTCTGTTGCGAGAGACTCTTCCGGTTCCTCCGATGCTCCGTTCCAACTTACCGGTGTCGGTTAAGATGCGAGAGTGTAGCTTCGTCATCTAACAACCGAGCCAGTCTCTCTCCCCGTATACATCCGGCCACTCTTCCACTTTAACAGCCGCGGTGGCTCATTGGCTAAGGCGTTGCGCTGCTGAGCACGAGGTCGCGGGTTCGATTCCCGGCCGCGGCGGCCGCTTTTCTGATGGAGGCGAAAAGTAAGAACGCCCGTGTGTACGATATTTCGGAGCACGTTAAAGATCCCCAGGCGGCCAAGATTAATCCGGAGCCCCCCACTACGGCGCGCCTCATCGCCTGCGTTGCGTCGGCGCGTTTAACCTTACAATCGATCAATCACTCTTACACGTCTTTTTTTTTCGCGCATGTGCATGGATTTGCGGTGGAGTTATCTGCGTACACGCGACCATCGAATTGTATTTGGCCTCGCCTTATAAAGCTTCACTTTAGAAGGAAAATGCTATCTTATAATAAGTGTTAACTAATTAAAAGGTAAGCAAGAGCAGACGCACAGATTTTAAATTGCGAGAAACGTTTCAAAACAAAACACAAGTTTGTTGCCACATTAGCACGCATAAATGTGGCGGTGGCATCGTTTCTGAGTTTGTACAGCAAAGCAGCCTGCATAGAAGTTGTCTTGGATGTTCTCTTCACGAAGCAGTCTTCTTTGACAGATTCGTTGGGACTGGATCAGTGCTTGTAAGGGCGCATGTTCCGCTGAGGGAGCAACGTAGCCCTCTAATGTTGAAATCCAAGTTCTGCCTAGCTATACACTCAGGCCACATTCTGATGAGGGGTGGACGCGTGGACTGTGCACAGTTAAGGTGGCCCGTGTACAGGCTACGTTGGTGACTACACACTTTATACGCAGAGAACGTCCTTACCGGACCTCCAGTGCCAACGCAGGACGCAGTGTTCGCAGGTGACGCCCTCCGGCAGCTGAACCTGAATCAGGTAGAGCCCGTTGGCAGCAGTCGGCAGCCGGTAGCGGGTCGGCGGTTCGTCCGAGTAAAAGGCCGACTTCTGCGGGCAGAGGGAGACCGAGAAGAAATGTGGACGTTGGTAAACACGCGCATTTGACGGTAGGAGTTGACACCGATCTGACAGATTTCTGTTGCTTCTGCAGGCATTTCGGCTCGGACACATGCACGTCTTCCTGGATTGTTGTGCTTCCTTTTCTCTTTCCTCTGTTCCCCCTAATAGGTCAATCATCATCATCATCATAATCATTATCATCAACAACAGCATCAACAACGACTAAGACGACGACTACGACAGCAACAACAGAAGCAACAACAACATACCCAAGCGGTATTGAGCTTAGCAAAAAATGCGCCCACTGCCCGTGTCTAGTAATATAGTTAAACTTTAGGGAAAGAGGGAAAAAAATGGTCGCCATTTCGCCCTGCGAAAGTTGATCCAGCGAAGCTATTATAACCCACTAGAAACGCTGATGGGAGAGCGTATGAAATGTTTCTCGTCGTCTCGGTATGCTTGTCTCTTGTGATCGTCTTCTCTGGCGGCAAATGCCTGCCTAGGCTGACCTCTCTTGGGCAAGAACTGCTCTATTTAGTGACACCAGTCCTGCCTAGCCTTCGAAGATAGTCTGCAAACAATCTTTACCATGCAGTAGCACATGGTGAGGGGCCGTCCCATTCATTCATTGCGGTTTCGATGCTTGTTTTGTGGTTTCCCTAAAGCTTTAACGCGTGATTAGTCTGACGCGTGCGCTGGGCCAGAACTGCTGGGTGTTTCGTTCACGACACGAAATTTTCCGACCAACCAGAGGTTAACAGCTTCGCTGTAAAAAGTATGTTCCGCCAGCGAAGTCCGCTCGAGTGGGTCTTCTCTCATTCGTACCTTACGCGCCGGCCCGCTGGCGGTGACGACCGGCAGCAGGTGGCGGTCGAAGCACTCGTCGCTCTCCGGCTCCTCCCACGAGCGCCTGGGGCAGATGGAGAACTCGAAGTGGCCCAGGTGGTTGGTCTCGAGCTCCACGGCGATGTCGACGAGCGCGCCGGGTGCGTAGCGGCGCACCGTCACGTTACGCGCGTACATGCTGCCGGTCTCGTGCCGCCTGGGACGCGGCTGCGCGTAGTTGTCGCCGCACACGCCGCACTTGCCGCCGTTGTCCTCCCACTGGGCCTGAGCGGCGCAAAGAAGAAACTCTGCTTATTAAGGGCTACTCACGGAAGCTGGCCTCTCGGCGGCCGTTCCTGAGGAGAAAATCATCGGCTCCTGGCTTTCTCCGTCAGAACATGAACCCAGCGTTCCACGAGGATTTGCAAACAGAGCAGGGCTGAAGCGCTACAGAGGAAGTACGGAGGACGGAGCGATGTATTGTACACTGATGCTGCGGAATACCATCGCAGAAGAGACAAGATTGCGGTTGCGTCCGATGGGAACATGGTCATACGCGCATGCTGCACGATCAGAAATAGGTCTGTCACAACGGCGGAAGAAGTGGCGATAGCGCTGGCAGCTACGTTAAAAATACCAAAGTAATTATCTGCGACTCTAAAAACGCCATAAACAATTATAACAGAGGACGAATATCAGCTGAGGCGGTCAGAATCCTTGCAAAAAACCCCATGGATCATCAGGTTTTACTAATCTGGACCCCGGCCCATCAGGCTCTCAGAGGCAATGAAGGAGCAAACGAGCTCGCCCGAGGACTCCCTTTCCAGGCAGGCTCAGGCGCCCCTTCCACAGGACACATATTGCCCGAAAAAGACAGGATGTTCACCTACCGAGAAATAACTCAATACTACAGGTTAACAAGAAAAGAATACCCGGACGCAGACCGCAAACTCAGCGAGAAGGAAGAGGCAATCTGGCGAAAATTACAGGTTGGAACCTTCCCAAATCCGCTACTGCTTAATAAACTCTACTCAGGTCAATTTGAACCCAAATGCAAACATTGCGAAAGCCTGACAAGCATGGTCCACATGCACACAAAACACAAGTTAGCCTGAATGGGAGTTTCTTGGCTGGAATACGTCTTTTAAACTCCTCACGACAGACGGCCTGCTCCCACGTGTGGTAGAATGATGGTGGAAAAACTGCCAGTTTACACCGGGGGCCACAAGCCGTCGTAAATAAGCGCATTTACCACGGTTGTACCTCTTCACAAAACGCAGTATCTGGCTGTGATTACTGCGTTTGTCCTAATGGGAGTATTAAAAACTCCCACGCCACCTCCATTTCCTTCTCCTCCTCCTTCACCCCTTCCTCCTCTACGCGTCCTTACAAAATGGCTGCCAGTTGGTGTCGTGTGTCGTGTGAGCTCCAGCGTCCCCGAAAATTTATTGCCAGTGTGAACTTGCGGCCGCACGAACGGATGTGAAGTGCTTCCCAACAACCGAAGCTCGTTGCGAACATTGTGGAACCAGCCTGGACTGACGTGCGACGGACTGCAACGTCGCCTCCGTGTCACCGACCTTCGAGCCGACGCAATACGCCAGCGAGCCGACGTGAGGCCTAAATGCAGTGAACGCTGAGAGTGGCTCGTTAAACACAACGCGGTTGTGCTTCTGCGAGGTGGTTGAAGGTAAGATTTTCACGTTTTTTATTGTACGCAACATTTTGGGAGACTTCTGCCCCTTCTAGCGTCAAATAAACTCAACGTGTTTCCCGCGCCACTGCACGGGCGATTCTCTGCCACTGGAGGTGAGCGTTGTGCGTGAAAGACGGCACCATGCCCGGAACGTCATTGGGGAGGCCGAACAGCGTGAAAGCAATGCGTATTAGCGCGGGTCTCGAGCAGAACACTCACTCATTCACACTCGCAAGCAGAATGAAAACTGTCCGAACTCTGGACGGCTGTTAGGTGTTTTTATTAGGCTGTGTCTGTGGCTTACTGGCAAGCGAGGGTGAAGTTGGCCGGTCAAACGTCGCAGGACTGCCGCTTTTCTTGAGAAGTAGGTGTGGTGCCAGCCGCGCCTGCTACGAGGAGGGTGACTGCCGCGTGCCGCCGGCGATTAATTGCTTTCACTGGAAAGGGGGAACGTCGGGGCCCCGTGGGAGCTCTCCGTACGCTAGGCGCGTGTAACTATAACCAGCAAACGCCATTCGAGGGAACATTCTGTAGAATCGACAGACGACTGCTTATTATTTTTTTTTTGAAGGGGGGCACGCGCAGGCGTCACACCGACCGAAATTTTTCCGTAACTTTCGGTGAGGGGAGAGAGGGGCAGTGCGGGGGGTAAGACCTGAAGCTCGTTCCCAGAACACTACACGCAAGGAAAAGAGGGAAAGGAAGCATTTTGAGAAGTTGGTCGCCTTTTTGAACAGCAGAACACTTCGTTTTGACGAACTAGTGAGCGCAGGTGTCTCGGACAGAAGTGCAATTTTGCGTAGCTTTAAACATTCAGACATTACGGAAAGTTGGACACAAGAGTGACAAGTTCAGCGTCTTTACAGTGCCGTTTCTTTTCTTTTTTTTTCAGGTCAGATGCCCAATATGCTTATGTATTTGTTACCGCAGATTTAAAGCGTTTTGCTATCCCTCTAATGAATGTGCTGCTGTGGCTTCCAGAAGAACGTGCCAGGGGGTGCGGCAACGTCAGCGTTTGGGAGGAACGTGCAAGCAAACAGCGCACCGACGACATGCTGACCTCATTGTTTGCAAATTGCTTAAATTTTTTTTGTTGAGCAGTGTTGTAGTAGATAAAGTTCTTACCAAGATACCTTGTGTTCTCGATGTAGGTGTTTTGTTGATTCAGTGTTTTTATTGTCTTATTAACGTGTTCACACGTATATCGTATTCATGTAATTTTTATGCAATAAATTGACTGTGCAGAAAACAAACTTTTCACGTTTCGCCATTCAACGTTTGAAGCGGAAAAAGACTAGAAATTACGTGATCCCCAACGAAAAATAAAAATGCGGCCTGTGCCCTTATTAAGAACTCCGAAATGCAGTAATAAATTCCACTGCAGCGCATATATATGAAGCGCACAAAAACACACACACAAAAAAAACCTCGAATGCAGGTCAACACTGCAACCAATGCGCCCCCTGAAAACTCCCAGTTGGAGGAAACAATACACTCCCAATGGTACCCCTGGAAACTCCCATTGTAGTGGCAGTAAAATGAAACTCCCATATGCTACTGAAAAAACTGCCGAAATAATGGGAGTAAGGCGAAACTCCCATTCGAAGGAGTTTTGAAAACTCCGAATTGGTACTGAGTTATGACACAAGCCATTTACTCCCATTCCGGCTTATTTGTGTTCTGTGTGTGATATGGACGTGCCCACAGATATCCGACAGCACAAACACCATAGACACATGGGAGGCTCTGATGCTCAGCTCAGACCTAGAAGCCCAACGGAAAATCATCAATCAAGCTCAGGCAGCCGACAGGTCCCAAGGGATACTGGCCGGTTTTAAAAAACCCATTGATTGATACTAAATAAAAGTTTTTCATCATCCGTCATCTACGCACAAGGCGACAAAAATTAAAGCAAGCGGGAAAAGACCGGAACTCCCGCTGGCGCAGTTTCAAGCAGGGGGCGCGCGAGCACTGTGAAGGCGGGAAATTTGAATCGCATGGGGTGGTAGCAGTGAGCGGATAACGGCGGTACAGCCCATGATGGCGAATCACTGCTCCGCAATTCCGACAGCTGTGACATTAAGTGGAACGGCTTTATATTTTTTATTTGCGAAAAATAAAAAGACGCCATGTACGCCTTAGCGGATTGTGGGTGTCTACAGGGGAGCTGGACGAAGAAAAACTGAAGGCATCTCTTGGAGCTAACTCCTAACAGCGTGCTGGCCGTGTATGCGACACCATGGGAGACGTGGTGAGCATACCCGAAGCGACAATCTGAACAAGGTTCTTGCGAGACCAGCGAATCTTGTTTGCCGACGCAGCGTTAACCTCCGAAAAAACATTTTGTGTCGAAGCACGAATTCTGAACGGCACATGCAAAGGAAGTTTTTATTCGCTTCACGTCGATTGCAACATATGGGGGAAGGGGGGGGGGTGAGGTCGCTACTGTTTCATATGTTTTCTTATATGATTTTTTGCATGACTGTTGGGATAGAATTGACTATCAGAGCAAAGTAGTATTTTCAATAAATCAAACTTGTATTTAGTCTTCGAAACCTGTTTGAAGCTTTCGCCTCAATATTGTAGAACGCGAGTATTCGAAGCGCTGAACTCCTCGTGAACATTTTTATAGCGCACGCAAGAACCACGCTTTTCGTGCAGCTAACCTGCCTCTGCCTGCTATCGGCAATGTATACCCAATGTATACCCTATAAAGGGTCAAACTGGGCGCTGTTTTAATGAGAGAGCGCGGGAGCACAATCTTTCTGTTAAAAATAAATCGGGCGGGCATCTGGCTATGCATTGTAAAACCTGCGGGTACGTTCCCAAGCTTGAAGACACCGAATTCCTTGCACGAGCTAAGGATCAGACAGAAAGAGAGATTATAGAAGCCTACAGAATTAGAGAGTTTGGGAAAGATTGCGTCAGCACGCCCTCGGTAAGCCTCCTACCCACTGAATTAGCCTTCTTAGAAGGTCATGTTTAAAAGATTTCGGTATTTCTAGTCACTTTTAGGCTTTTTTAAATGTTGCCTCGCGCACTCTGTGTTAGTCACCACTTCCGTTTCCCATCCCACCCATGCTGTTATTCTATTTTCAGCGTTTTTTATGCCTATTGGCTCCGATTTTATGCTTTTATTCTTTCATGCTTGTTTTAGGGTAGATACGTGTTAATACAAAAAAGCGTGTGCAAACTCCAAGTTTGATTTGTTTTAACTGCTCATAAGTCTAGCAAACGCGAGCTGTGTTGATCTTAACTTCGATTCTTATACCCGTGTTTTCATGTCATCTTATTCTTAGAGGTTTTATGCCCTTTTGGCTCTAAATTTACTTGTTCATCTTTGTTTTAAAGTGCGTCACGGTTTTTGGAAGACGTACAAAGTCGTATCTGTTATCTAGTGCCGTTATGTTACGCCCTTTTATCGAATTGTTTTGTTTTGTTTGTTGTATTTGATTTGAGATTTTTGTTACGCCCTATCGGGTGGTGCAAATGGTGATAGGAAAGAGGGGGACACCGGTGGGGGTATATATTCTGTCGTGCTTTTTCACGCAAAATAAAGTTGGAAGTTGCGCCCGTCCTGTCCTCTCGTCTCTTCGTCCTCGTCTTCTACGCAAACTTATTCCTTTGTACATACTTTAACGGCCTTTGCCATACAGTGCGGCCCAAAATGGCTTTGCACTGCTGGGGTCTGGCTGTTTCCTCTTTTCTGGGATCCGCTGTCAGTGTGGAAAGAAGCTAGGTCGACCCTCAGCTCTGCTCTTATCCATCCTTGCACCACTGTGCAAGCCGCGCCAATTTTAGTGATGGCTGATATGACACCACTGCTGACGATTATGCGCCACTTGGGCGCAAAATTTGTTTGTTTTTTTAATTTCTTGCTTTTTTCTTGCTCAAATAAGCGTCTTTCATGACTAGAATGAAGCTGAGTGTTTTAGAAGTCCGTCTGTTCCGTCGTGTACGTAGTTAGCCCGTTGATTGGGGCACGACTGCGCATGCGCGCGCGGAAGGGCGAGAAGGAAGAGCAAGGAGCGCACCCCTCCGTGACGAATGCGCGGAAATGGCGAAGGCCGGCCCTCGGAACATATCTCCCCTGACCGCGACGAATGCCCAAGTGCTCAGACGGGTCCCGGTCATGACGGTAACTACGTACATGACGGAACAGACGGACTGCTAAAACTCCATTAAGCGAAAGCTCTGAGCGCACGAAGTGTTCAAATGCAATAGCGGAAATTCTTACCTTTATACCACCACAAAAGAGTTCCGAGTCCTCGAAGTTAGGTGGAGTGTCGTAGCTTACTCGCCACATGGAGTTTCTCGCCGGTGGTTCCAGCATCCTCCCGTGGGCGTGTACTCCAGGCGGGTGGATAATGAGGAAGAGCGCGGAACACAGGACTAAGGTGGCCGGTTGAGGTGCCGACGGAAGACCATTGTCGGCAGGAAACATAGTGATTCCTGAAATGATGGTTTGTTTGGAACTCTTCACAAACTTGCTTTTGTTCTTCTCAAAAAAAGAAATATGATGGCAGGAGGTTACAAGAGGGGCAAAGAGGCATAAAACCTTAAAAAAGAAAACAGAGGGCGGTGTCCTGTGATTATAAGAAACTTCGTGGGTAATATTTTCCCAGGGACACGCTGCGGTGGCTCAGTGGCTAAGGCGTGGATCTGCTAAGCCCAAGGACGCGGATTTAATCCCAGCCGCGGTGGATGCTTTTTCAATGGAGACGAAACGCGAAAACGCCTGTGCGTCGAGATTTAGACGTACGTTAGAGATCTCCATGTGGCCAAAATTAATTCGAAGCCCTCTGCGACGGCGCACCTCCTTGCCCCTATGTAGCTTCGCCGCGTTAAACCGCCCAAAATTAGAAATATGTCTACCAGGTCTTAATAGGAAAGATGAGTACGTGTGTGTCAAGCCAATCGATACCCTTGTTTGCCTTTAGCGATATGTATAAACTGTAGGTTCAATCCCACCCATCGCTAACCGGTTTTGAAATCTTTCGTAACCCTTGAGTGAAGGTTTCTCGCGATGCCTTTCAAGACCATGCACTGATAAACGCAACACCAATATTTAAGTTACTGAAGCCCAAGCGCCTACCTGACACCAGTCTGGTACCGTGCTAACTGGTGCTACAATTACCGGTGCCCTCCAAGGAGGCTATGGAAACGACACTTCCGGTACTACACAAAAAGAAGCAATTTCGCCCATTCATTTCTTTCATTAACATTTGTTTACATAATCTTACCGAACACTGGTTTATCTTACCGAGCGCCCTCAAGTCTTCCCTGATGCATACGCCCTGTTCAACATGAATAAATTAGCGCAACTCATGATAATTACACAAGTGATTCTCACGAGCCATACCTGACTTCTCCAAGCGACGCCTCCGACTAGATTCAACTCCGTCGCTGGTGTACACAGTCCTCTGATCTTCCTAGCCGTTTGCTACCGCAATACGATATAACGTATTGCCTGCTTTCCGTACCACGTTAAACAATTAAATTAACAATGGGCCTTTGGCGAACCCGTAAATGAGGCACAAAGATCTGCTCTGCCGGCCAACAGCGACGGCCAGAGACTCCAGGACTGACTAAGGGATGTTCACAGCGGAGCCGTCCAAAACGTGTGTGCAAGACAGCCCACCAGGGCACGTGGGTCGCCAGCAAGAAAGGGTTATGCAAGAGGAAGAAGGGGTTTCCTCGTCCTCCACTGCGCCCATGGCATGTTGGCCGGCTTACGGAAGACGCGATAGAAGCGAAGGAAAACAAACACAAAACCGTGGCAAAAGCAGAGGGAGCCGAATCACCATGCAAAAGGCAAAAGCTGTGGCGCGCGTTTACGCAAAGATGTATGCAGCTGAATTTGCGTTGAACTAAAAGCCGCCTAAACGGAACAACTTCCTAGGAGGTTTTTTTTTTTGGGGCGTCTAAAAACGGGACTCATGTCCGGCAAATAAAAAAAACAAAAAAAATGAAGGTCGCGATAAATGGAGGAGATTCCGCTGGTCCCTACAAGGAGGAGCCGTATATAACAAGATTTTGTTGGGTGTATATGTTTATTTTGATCAAACGGCGAGGCGTTTCCATTTACATGTCCCGTTGACCGGCTCACGGAAGCCGCAAGCGTGGCGTAGCAATAAAAAAAAAAGCCGTTTCGAGTAAGATACGGTACATTTCAGGCAGAAAGAAAAATAGGCCCTCAATCCTTTATTTATAGCGTCTTGTTTCGCTCCGCGTCGAGGCCGGATCTTGTTTTTAATCGCGGCAGGTTGCGGTCGAACGGAGTGAATCCTTCTAGGGGTCTGCGCGGCACGAAGAAGCGTCACCGCCGTCGTCTAGCACCGGGTGGCACAGTGGCGCAAGAGGGGTTTGTTGCGTCAACGCGTGCGGCGCTGTTGGGGTCGTCGTACCGCCGATACGCGCCGCTCGCTAGACGAGTTTTACTATCGTGGTGTGTGCGTGCGCGTGCATGCGCGTGTTCGGTTAACCTCATTTTCTGATAACTAGTTTAATAATATATATATATATATATATATATATATATATATATACAGAAACATAGGTCGGCAGTCTACAACGCCAAAGGAGGCATAGGGTTGTGGTTAGGCTCTATTTTTTACTACGGTTAATGAAGTTAAGATTTTTTTAAATATAAGGAAGAAAAAAAGAAAGAAAAACACGCGTGTTTTTCTTTCTTTCTTTCTTACGTATATTTAAAAATGTTAACTTCACTAACCGTAGTAAAAGAAATAGCCTAACAACACCCCTTTGCCTCCTTTGGCGTTGTGGACTGCCGACCTATCTTCCTGTATATATATATATATATATATATATATATATATATATATATATATATATATTGTTACGGTAAAAGGGAGGTTTATTTCCTGGACAGGACGGAGAAGCTTCACAGGAACGAACGGGGCTCCAAACGCACACGACTGAGGATCGTTCCTCTTTCTCTTCCATCCCAGTGATTGCCCATCCGTCATGTACATGTCCAAGTATGTGAGTACATACATACATACATACATACATACATACATACATACATACATACATACATACATACATCCACACGCATGCGTTTCTCTTCCAGTATACAGAAATTTGAAACAACTAAAACATAAATACCATAAAAATAGGTATCCGATTTTCAGGACAGTGGCTACATATGTATTGTCGAAATGACATGTTTCGTGGGGAAATTATACCAAACCAATACAAAACTTCGAAAAATTACAGACGAAGATTAATAACCAAGCAGCACAGACATCTGCAGCATAAAGGAAAAAAAAAATATATATATATATAGTAGAGACAGATACAAACGAAAGGGAGTCCTCTCTCTGAAACGTCAGTAAACTTATTTTTATTTTCTACGTCTTTCTCGTTTGTCTCTGTCTCTACTAACCTTATTTTTTTCGCGCTCTGTGTGAGTTTTTATCGTTTCATACTATATATATATATATATATATATATATATATATATATATATATATATATATATATATATATATATATATATATATATAGCTTTCGAGATACTTACAGATTCTTCTATAAGGTTTACAGCTGTTTAGAAGGTATGGAATGTTGTTTTGTAGTGTCTGGAACTTATAATTAGAGCGGAAATTCGGGATAAACGAAAGATCAGAACTGCGGGTGCTAGCCTATAGTTTCAGTTTTGCCGTAAAGTAGCTCTTAGAGTGATAAGGTATTTGTATTGGGGAAGAAAGCGAAAAAGAGAGCAAAATTTCTTAATCATATGTATGGTCTGCTTCGGTAATGTACGTGGGAAGCAATGTTCTTGGTGAGAATAAATAAGACACATTTTCAATGAAGCGTATGATTTTTTTTGCAGCAGTAGATCCTTCATGATGCTTGTTTTCGTTATGGCAACCCAACTACAATAATTAATATCGCGGAAAGAGCGCGTGATAAATGTCAAGTGCCACCCTCATTGGTATCACCACTTACAGCGAGACAACGCTCCATTCGTGGCAGAACGTTTTCTGAAAATGGTATCAACATAAGCATCCCAACTGACGTGAGTAGAAAAAGTGGCGCCAAGAATTTTATGTTGGGCCGCTAGGCCATACTCAATTTTAGAAACGTCCGACAATTTTGTGTGGCCGTTATGACATCCGTGCTACACGAGCGTTTCGAAGGCCTTCGAGTCGATTGTCATTTGACTCAAATGACACCTTTGAGCTGCTACCCGAAGTTTTTGAAAGGCATTTGGTTAAAATGGCATTTGAGTCAAAGGAGCACGACAACTGACCTTTGAGTGTCTCAAAGGCCTTTGAAACACGAACGGTCGTACCTTCGGGCTCAGTTTCTGCAAGCCGTAATAACAAGAACAATTATTTACGAGTAAACCTTGGGGTTTGAAGTGCAAGATCGTCATAATTTTTCACTTGTTTTCGTTCTCTGCCACTCGCTCTACGATTACGGGGTAACTTGGTACTCTCAACAACGACGGTGCGAAAAAAGGAACTGGCTGCCTTGTGAATATTTTGTGCGCTCTTGTAGATCGTTATCAATTTGATCACCAATAATTGCTTTTTCCGCATTTTAACTATCAAATTAGATTTTCGCAAAGAACAAAACATGGCAGCAGCGGCGGCACCAAAACACGGCGGGCGAACGCAGAAACTTTCAACTGCCTTTGAGAATGGTCGTGTAGATCGACAGAACTCCTTCCAGTTCGAATGAACTTTGAAATTTCGAAGGTCATGCGACTGAAATATCCTTCCAAACGCTCGTGTAGCACAGGTATCATAATCGTACACATATGTCTAGACTTCACCACACATGTTTCACCACACATATCCTCTCACAACACCACCAGAACATTGAAAGAACCGAACCAAACACGGCAAAAACAACAGGAGGCTGCGTAGTATAATGCATCGGCTCATTCCACTAACGAGGGGAACGCCGAGTGGTGGCGCCATGCGTCCAGCTGCCCTAGGGTGCCTGGATGTTCCTCCTCGCCGCCCCTCCGTGACGGGTGGAGACAACTGCGTCGTCTGCTACGGAAGCCGCCATGTTGATGAGCCCCGCTGCTGGGGCAGCGCGCTGCAAGCACGGGGATGTGCTATCGGATTCTTATATGCACACGCATCCCGTGGCCACAAACCGCTTCCAGAGTGAAGGAGAACTTATTTGTGGGCTTGTTTGTACGTCTTAACAGTGAAAACACTGCGCTAGCTAAGTCGACAAGACGAAATAGCGGGAGAAACACGGCACACAGAGGCGCATCCGTGCGCTACCGCGTACGTGCGTCTCCCACTTTTTTGTTTTGTAAACTTAAGTCAGCGCAATTTCTCTACACTTTTATATGTAACACGCATAATAATGCATCAATGAGGCTCGCTTCTTGATCGTTAGTTTTGGTTTTAAATCTCATCTGCGAAAAAGTTGCGTCTTATAAGTGCATTCGACCGGCAATGTATTGTGCAAAGACTTCGCGGGAGAGGTATGTTACATGAATCGCTCTGTTCTTCCACTAAGTCTGTCTGATTTCGCAGTTGAAGGATATTAATCATGAGCCTTCTTTGCCTAAAATCATAGCCGCAAAAAGCATACCTTGTATATGCAAGATAATGCGCAAATGGCGAAGCGAGGACTCAGTTGTTGTAGTAGTGTATGTAGTTTGTTTCTCCTAGGGGAAAACAAAAGCTAAAAATGAATGAACGAAATAGCAGAGGCTTATCTAAAGCATCGCGGTTAACACATAAAGAAAAAAAAGAAAAATCTGCCAAGAAGCCCCAACTGTAAACGCTTTGTAAATGAACAAAACTGCCTAATTGGCGAAGCCATTTAATAGGTACAATAAATAATGGCGCAGCATGCAGAAGTTAATTTTGGGTGAGGGGGTGGACCTTAGAGCTATGCACGGGCCGAAATGTCTAGGCCCAGCCAAACCTGCCCCGATAGAGACACGGCCCGGGCCCGAGAAATTTATAAAAATTGAGCCCGAGCCCTGACCGAGCCCGACGAATATTTAAAATCTGAGCCCGAGCCCGGCCCGAGCCCGACAAACTTCTAAAACTTCTAAAATAGAGGCCCGGCCCGAGCCCGCCAGAGTGTTGTTAAATATCATCCCTAGTTCGACAAGATATAAACATGAACTTGAAGAAGTTTGCTGTTAACGTAAAAAGCGTAAGCACAAAGTGAACGCGACTACTTTAGTGTTGTTAAATATCATCCCTAGTTCGACAGGATATTAACATGAACTTGAAGAAGTTTGCTGTTAACCTAAAAAGCGTAAGCACAAAGCGAATACGACTGTCTAAGATTTAAATTTCCTTTAAACTTGGACCGAACTTTGTACAACTTATCCTCACTTAGAAGCTGTATTTTCGGTAGCCGTGTAACTTCATTTGCCACATCATTTGCCAGTCTTCGAAATCAAGGCACACCTTAAATGATTCCGAGTAAGGGGATTTTTTTATTATTGTAATTCTTCAACAGATATTGCACTTTGCGTTCTTCCATTCCTTGCTGAAATTTGATCAGACGATTCGTCCGGTATCACCATTTGAATTTTGTCTTTCCCTCTAGTTACGTTGGCAGCATGATTTTATCTGCGCTTCTGTTCTTTCTTGCCTTTAGTCATGGCTCTAAAAAAATTCTTGCGCGAAATAATTATGGGCTCTGCTTAGAAAATTGGTTCTTCAAACTCTGCACACACTGCGAAATCCAGGCCACGTTTGTTCTGATTGTTTTAGTTTGAAAAGGAGAGAGCAAATGCAATCATGTTGTAGTCGGTGGCTGGAGTGCCCTTGTTTTCTGGCCCGCTCTCTCCCACTAAACTGATGGTTTGATTGATTGTAGGGTTTAACGCGCCGACGCAACGCAGGCGATGAGGCGCACCGTAGTGGAGGGCTCCGGATTAATTTTGACCACCTGGGGATCTAACGCGCGCCGAAATCTCGTACACACGAACGCTTCTGCTTTTCGCCTCCATCAGAAAAACGGCCGCCGCGGCCGGGAATCGAACCCGCGACCTCGTGCTGAGCAGCACAAACTAAGCTGATGGGACCCAGACGTTTCGTTTATTGATGTGAAGGCTTTCTAAGTGCAATCGTCTTTTTATCGTATCTTTTAACAGCGCGTTAGTGAATCAGCACTTCCTTTGGTTTTGTTTTCACTTTACCTGAAATATGAACAAGAAAACTTCCTCTTGCCAACAATTCAGAATTTGCTGCACAGGATAGCCATGCCTCAGGAACTGCCCGGGCCGGATCGGACCGGCACGGCCCGACAAAATTTTGGTTAAAGCCCGAGTCCGGCCCGGGCCAGAAATAATGCGTGCTACCCGGCCCGAGCCCGGCCCGCGAATCGGGCCGAGCTCGGGCTTTCGGGCCGGCCCGGGCCCGCGCACAGCTCCAGTGGACCTACCTCCAAAAATGGAGGAGGGGAACTTGAAAGAAAACTATCAGAAAAAAGAAAAATCGATTCACAATCAATTCATAATTAAAAGTAAAAGAATTGGGAATCATTTGGTAAAAAAGTTAAAAACAAACAAACACAACCAAACAAAGCGAAAAGTCATGAAATATAATTCAAAGGGAACTGATTACGACAGAAAGTCTCCCAGTTTGCTACACACAGCTACATCTCGTTATAATACTCAAAATGATGCAATGAAATCCCAAAAGTACGTGTCTGGTTCAGCACCTTCACTTGATCAATTAAAAATATTGCACAAGATACCACCACAGAAACATTCGCCAACATTCGCCAACCATTCCTGCAGTGGTTTGTGCACAGAGGCACGCAGCAACCAGGCATTTTGAGCCGCTAATCGCGGCCAGACTGCTACAGCACGTCGGCCGCTGCACAATTCGGCGGTTCCGCCGCAGTAGCGGGGTTCGTAATGGCGGTCGGTGGCTCCGAAAACCGGTCGAGGCGGCGAAGGACCCTGCAAAGGATGTCTCCATCCTTCACGGAGGGGCGGGCGAGGAGGAACATCCAGGCACCCTAAGCTGCCCGGTCCTGATAGGCGCGTCTCAGCTGCTCACAGTGAAGCAATAATGGTTTCACGAACTTCGCAACCGCTTTTCGCCCGTGTTCTGAGTTTTGAAGAAACGGACGACCCGAAACGAATCGAATGCGCGCCGTTTTTTCGCAGCTAGGCAGCCGTGAAAAAATCGGCTGGCTGCGCTCACTCGATTCCTCGGTGGAACGACACTTCCGGCAGGCAGTAATGACCGCCTTTATTCCAGTTTCGGTTTGAAAAAAAAAAAAAAACATTTTTGATCTTCGTTTACAATGCAGCGACGAATATTTCAGAGTCCAAGTTTCGCACGTGGCACCTAGTAAAGTAGTACTACCAGAAAACATTGCATTTACCCTGGCGAAAAGTTTGTTGCAGTTGGCCTTTCACAGAGCTGCAGTCATCAACAACCGAACGCCGCATCAGACTGACTATTCCTGCCAAAAGGGTGCATATACGGAACTTAGTAAGAATGATTGCACACACACACACACACAAAAAGAAGCACAAAGTAAAACAAACGATGATTCCATTGCTGGTAGAAATTGTATATATTATAGCATGGACAAAGATATTATTTATTCGTACACAAAAATACCCAAATACACACTTGTGCTACTGAACTGCCACCGAAAATTGAAAAACTAAATCACATACCTAGTCTGCACCAAAAGCAATCCTAGCTCCTTTTAACAGCGGAGCTGCGCTTACTCACCGCAAGTTCAGTGTTGCAAGAAAAAATACCAAGAAAATGCCTAGCGCCCCTGAGCACGAGTCTTGCGGCAACTGTCGTGCGTCCCCGGCACGCGCAATGGCTCTAGCAAAAAAAAAAAAAAAAAAAGAACTGGCGAGAAGCCTGTTGCGACCAGGGAGGGCATTGGTTTGGTGAAAGCGCCAGTATCGTTCCTCCATAATAAAGAGTGACCAATGAAGTGCAGGGCGCCACCGGCGAGAAGGGCGGTAGTTTCGGATGATTGTTTTCGAATCAGAGATATTCATTGCTGGGATAAGCTGATGAGTGAGCGCTAGCGCAATAGCTGCATCTTCCGCAGTGACAGGTGAGCACGTTCGGAGAGTGAGTAAGTGGTAATAGGTTGCTTTTGGATCAAAGACAGCGGTGACTGCATAGGAGTCGTGACGGCAATAACTAGCGGCGTCCCCATAGGCGTTGGGCTGGCCCATGCATGCGCGAAGCATGCATGGCCAGCCCACCGTCGATTTAGCCCACCGTCTATGCAGCCCACCGCCTATGCAGAACGCATGCGCGATATTCACGGGGTTTAATTGTATGCCCCGGTGCATATTACGGGGAATTGGTCGCACGAGCAGGAGATTGTGCAGGTCAGGAGGAATATATGCTCTGGGGTCAGTAACAACGGGTGCATGAAGCCCAAGACATTCTGGGATGTATCTGCTAGTAGGGGCGGTAGAAAGGCGTGAAAGGTGACTCAATAAATGGGTTTCTATGAGCTCTTCAGTTGTGTTGTAGATGCGTAGGCGTTCCGATTTGGCAGTGAAATCACTTTGGGGGACAAGGGCGATGTTGTGCATATTTTTTGTATGGGGCAGTCGATTTTAGAAAGCTCTGTTTTAGTTAGGTTTATGTATCGGAGGGCGTATGTCAAGAAACTGAGCACGAAGGCTTCAATCAGCCGAATTCCGTTATTCTGGAATTTCGTTATTCCCTTGTTGCGAGCTGTTATAGGACGGATGAGGCCAATTTTTAGTTGACAGATGAGGTGAGTTCGCATATTGCCCCTGTTTCGCTATATGATCAAACCTAGGACTTTACTAAGCATAGGGACGCGTGGTACGAGATTATTCTGCAATTCTATTCTTACGGCTGGAGTGGAGCGTGACCGGCAGGGGATGGGAGGTTCAAGAGCTCCGACTTACTTGGGGATGACTCAAGACCAGCCCGTGCCGCTTCTGCTGCGATGATGTCCGTCCCTGACTGAAGTGCCTCCTCAATTTGCGCATCAATTGGCGCATTCCTCCGCCGCACCAGAGAGTAATGTAATCGGAATTGAGACTATGTCTAAGATGTGGAATTTCAGCTAAACGCTAAGGGATATTAAGAAGAGCTAGATTAAGAGGGAGAGGAGAAAGGACTGCTGCTTGAGGGATACCAAATGAAGGGCCATAGGAACGGTATCTCATACTAATTCACCAACATGAATAACGGCCCTACAATCAGTAAGGAATTCTTTAATATAAATGTAAACTCGTTGCCCGGGGTTAGTCATTGCCAGATATATAGCTGGGTGTGAGACTGTGTCGAAGGCTTTGGTGAGATGTAGTGCTAGAACACCAGCTGTGTCTATCTTGAAGGCCGAGATAAGGATCTCTTGTTGGAGTTGCAGAACGAGATCCTGTGTCGAGAGGCTCTGCCTGAAGCCCAACATGGTGTGGGGAAGTGCATTGGTTTTGGTGAGATGTTGAACTAAGCGGGAGTAGATGATGTGTTGAAGAACTTTCTCTACGCATGAAGGAAATGGGGCGGAGATATTCCAATTTCAATGGTATTCCATGTTTAGGTATAATGGCTATTTTAGCGTGCTGCCTTCAAGAGGTCCAAGTGCCCGTAATCCAATTGTTTAAGGGTGTAGATGTAGTTGTACAAATTTCGGGGGAGTTTATTCGTTACACCGTCTTGCCCAAGTGTTTATCCATGCTGAATCTTCATGAGTGCCGCTCTGAGCTGCGTTGGTGGAATCTGTCTATGTCCGGATTACTGCCGCCTGCATATGACGGGAGCCCCATGATATCTTCTTGGGCTATGTAAAGTGTACGAAGACGTTCCAGGAGTTTTGCATCTTCACCAGGAAATTGTTGGATAATTTTCATGAGCCGATTATTAGTAGCTGTTGGCGAGTGACTATGTTCCAGCACGTGTTTAAGGAGGGCCCAAGTACGCCTTATGATGAGATTACCTTTCATCTTTTCGCATACCTGGCTCCACTGTACGCGAGCAAGTTCAGAGGTATATAAGTCTCACTCTATCGTTGTAGCGAGAGAGGCTAACCTAACTTTTAAGCCGCTTCGTATATGTCTGCTTGCGCCATCTACGCTGTATGCTGCGATAGGCGTCCCGAAGGTGATACAAGCGGGCATCTACTAGTTCCGCAGGTGTTCCTGAGACTACGAGGCTGTCGCGAGTGCGTTTATCGATAATGTAACTTCCCAGTTATGATAGGTGTAAGAGGACAGTCAAGGAGTTCTGACTCCACACAGGTTTTCATAAAGGCATCCAAATCTGTAAGGCATTGTCGATGGTGTCAACGCACGATTTCAGATGGGAGCCGTAGGTCGAGTCGTATAATGAAGTTATCGCTGCCGAGAATATGTGCCGTGCAGAGCTATTTAACTTCTCAGACCCCACGCGACAAAATAAGGTCCGGGGAAGTATCTTTTCGCATACTATACCGGATTGATTGCATACGTTAGCAGAATGATTTCTGAAAAACTATGTATAGTGATGCCACAAAAACGATTTTCTCTGGAAAGGTATACTTTTGTGATGCCCGTTGCTGTCTGTAACCGGGGCTCGGACTTGTCAAGTGAATTAATTTCCCTTTTGTCCGAGCCCCCCGCTTGTCGGAAATAAAGTTCCATCCGTCCGTCCGTCCGTCCGTCCGTCCGTCCATCCATCCATCCATCCATCCATCCATCCATCCATCCATCCATCCATCCATCCATCCATCCATCCATCCATCCATCCATCCATCCATCCATCCATCCATCCATCCATCCATCCATCCATCCATCCATCCATTCTTGCGGGGGTGGAAGGATCGTACTCGATATTTTTAAGCACTGACCCTGGGTTAGCTCCCATAAGAAACGGTCCTTGCGGGTAGCATGCGTGGAACCCCAGGCCATGTGTGGGGCATTAAAATCACATAAATAACATAGGGTGAGGTTGCGAAGCCTAAATAGCAAGATGAAAAGTTGTTTGAATATGTGTCAGTGCGCAAGGGCACCGTATACGTTGAGAATATACAATCGGGAGGCTTTGCGCTTGGAGGGGTAGAGGGCAGCCAAATCATGTAGAATAAAAATGCTGTCAAATTATGAGCGTTCGGCGGGAATATTACGTTGCAACACTGCAGTGTATGGATTATCCAGAGATTGGGAGACGTGGTAGCCCATCAACTTGACGTTCGGTGCAGGTTTTTGCAGTGCTATTGCAACAGGGGTTTTTTGTTCCGTGGAGAGAAGTGAGTGCAGGTTGCGGCGTTTGCGGGTAAAGCCTCTGCAATTCCACTGCCAAACAGAACACTCGGGGTTCCGCTTATTCATCGTCAAACACAATAGGTGAAAGGGGGTATTTTGGGGCATATTCAGTTCGCAGGTAGTGGCGACGATTCCCCGCATGCGATTATGCATCGGCACGAAGCGATTCAATGGTTGCCTGCATGGCTGCTTGGTTGGCCAAGAAAATTTGGTAGAGCTGTAGGTATTCTTCCCTCTACTGCGCAAGAGCTGTTCTGCATGCAGTCTCGATCCCTGAGAGGCGATCGCGTGATAGGGTAGGTGTAGTGTCGGAGATAGTAGGGTTAGCCGTGGCTTTGCGCTTAATTTGGGATGGGATGGAAACATCCTGGGAGGCCAGGGTTCGCTGCTCGGGTGCACGGAGGGCATAGCGGGGGGAGTGTGTAGTTGCTTTAGGGGGCTATTTCTGTGTCTCAAGGCTCTATTTTCTCGCTTCAAGAAGAGACTTTCTGCCCAGATAGCTTGTAATTTTTCATAATTTCAGGTTTCGTGGCATAGCAACAGACATAGGAGGGTAATGATGATGACGATGGAGCACTGAGGGGTGAGCGCTGGCAGCTCACCTTTGTCTTGTCGATGCCCGATGGAGGGAGCTGGGTGGTGAGTGCGTGACACGGAAGGTCTGGTCGTCCATAAGGAATAGTCTATGAGGTGTTGACAGGTTGCAACGGAGGAAAGCCCGCGGCATAAAGAGTTCCCGAGGAGGCTGCATTCTTAGCGCACGACACATCAAGTCGGCGCAGGTGGTAGTGTTTGGGACACGCCGGTGTTCTATAGCACGAGGGCCCTCACAAACGATGCATTTCGGCATACATGGATGCTTTTCGGGGGCATTGACGATTCCGCAATTTGAGCACTGAAAGAGGTCTTGTATGGCTGGGCAGACATCGCGTCGATGTCTTGGTCACCAGCATAAAGTGCATGGTTCGGATTTTTTGCGGAAAGACTCGCAGCGGTATGTCACGGCGCGATACGGAACCCATGATTCCATAAAAAAAAATTTGGACTATGTTAGTGTCATTCAGCCTCCCGGCGTGGAGCACTCCAAATATAGGGTTGAAGTTGCAGATGCTACGAAGAATTTATCCTTGGGTTTCGTCGGCTGGGATATTGAAAATTACTCCCGTCGCTGTATTAGATGGGGCGGGCACGTTCGTGGAAAACGGGTATTGTTTTGTATTCAAAGTTAGCGCCTCGAACTTCGCGTTGTTCTGTGCTCAGCTTTCGTCGGTAGTGCTAGCGATCATGAAATTCGCACTCGCGTGAGTGCGAATTTCGTCTTTATGGGGACCCAGTCCCGCTTGCTTTCGCACGGTGTCAGCAAGAGTAACCAGAGGGATTTGAGTGAGGGCTAGACCACTTCTCGGTCGAAGGATGCATTTGATGTCTTCTTCCGACAAAAGGAGCTGCGGGGAAATGGGCCGCGCCGGTTGACGGCGGCGTCGGTTGGAAGAGGCGTTATGAGGAGATGCGGTGGCAGAATTTGCCTGGAGCGATTGTCTACGAAGGGATTGTTGGCGGCGACGAATCGTCACCCACAAGTGGTGGGTGAGGTCCTCCGGGGCGATGTCATCTCCCTCGACGATAACTTCCATCATGTTGCCGAGACGCTGACCGTGGCCAGTGCGCTCGTGCAGCGGAGTCGAGGCTAGCTCACTCACGAGTGCACTCGCACACCCCCACTCAAAACTACAGAGTGGGCAGTGAGCCTCGCCATCATTTTAGACTGGCGAGTGTGAGTGCGTGTGCGAGCCCCAAGCGCAGTAAGCCCCGCTCACCCCTCGCGAGTGCGAGCGACACTCGCGGCGAGCCCCACTCACTACACGTCAGTGCACGCACGCCTCAAGCGCGATTTACGGGGATTACCGCGGTGAGCGCCAGTAGTGCGCTTGTACTCGCTGTTCGCTATTCGCCGCAGGAGCCGCTCACTGTGATGGTTGTTATTGGCGGGACTGCTTTTAGCTTTGAAAGTATGTCATCACTGAGCTCCTGCTATGGGGCACCCTAGAATTAATCCCCTGGCGGCTTTTTGATTTGGGAATTATGATTTGGATGGCCTCCTGACGCCGGCTCGGTTTCATGACTCATGGAGGGTCTTCTGCACACACTCGCGTGCGAGGGGAGACGACGATTGATGTGCGCGAGCGCGAGTGACTGCGAGCGGTGAGGGCGAATGGTGAGCGTGTGTGAGTGCGAGTGGTGACGGTCAGCGATGAGCGTGAGCGCAAGAGAGTGCGAGTGGTCACGGCGAGTGGTGAGCGTAAACGTGAGTGGGGGCGAGTGGTGTAGGCGCGTAGTGAGGCGAGTGCGAGTGACTGCGAATGGGGATGGCCAGCGGTGAGTGTGTGCGCGAGTGACTGCAAGTGGGGACGACGAGTGGGGACGGCGAGCTGTGAGCGGGGGCGCGAGTGAGTGCAAGTGGTCACGGTGAGGGGTGAGCGTAAGCGCAAGAGGGGCGAGTGGTGGAGGGCGAGTAGTGAGCGTCTGTGAGAGTGAGTGCGAGTGTTGAGCGTGAATGTGAGTGAGTGCGTGAGGAAAAAATTCACAGCATATCCACGGGGTGAATGATGATGAGTGGGCGAAGCTCCTGAGGGGAAATTATCGGTAAAACCGTGACTCTTCAGTGAAAGTTCGCCCACTACATCTGTGTCCGAACGGAACGTCTAGAAAGTCTCGCTTAAACCGCGCGTCGGCACCTTGGGGCTGAGCTCGCCTGATGCGTTTTGCAGACGCCTCACGAGCTCTCCCTGCATCGGGGTCTGCCTGCCGATACGCGCGCTTTCTCGCCGCTTCCCGTTCTCTGACGTTTTGGAGATCCTCTTCGCGCCGCAGCCGTGCCGCTTCGCGTACGGCAGGGTCCTCGCGCCGTTGCCGTGACGCTTGGGCCTCTCGTTCTCGAACGCTGGGATCTTGGCGGCGTCGTCGCGCAGCCAGACAACACGCTTCGGCCTCCCGCTCTCGTACGGCAGGATCTTGGTGGCGGCGTCGCGCAGCTTCACGGAGCGCTTCTGCCTCGCGGGCTCGCACATCTGCAGCCTTATCCATCGGGCGACTCCGAGCGCGCGCCAACAGCGAACGGATTTTATTACAACGCTCCGCGCCATCTAGTAAACAATCCAAGAACTAAACTAGAGGTAGCCACGCCATCTAGTAAACAATTCAAGCGCATCTTTTCATCATATACAAGTACCGCCATCTAGTAAACAATCCAAGAACTACACTAGAGGTAGCCACGCCATCTAGTAAACAATCCAAGAACTAAACTAGAGGTGGCTACATACATACATACGTCGAGGATGGACAGACCCACGCCCTAAGGAGCTTCGCCCCTAAAATATTTTTCTATGCCAGTGTGAGTGAGTGGCGCCCAGTTTTGCCTAGGTATGGTCGAGGCTGACGCCACGGGCTGTGGAATGCATGCGGCGGCCACAGCCGGTGGTCGCCTGTTGTGTAGATCTTGAGGAAAGTGGTGTCAGGAGAGTCCTTACATTATGCTGAAACGATTCGTGTGGAAAACAGGTAGTCAGCCACTGCTGGTTTGAAGTGGTCAAGCAAGATGCCAGAGCCAAGCCCCGGCGCGTGTGCCTGTGTCCACACACAATCACATAGTGACCACAGTGACCAGAAAGCGATAATGCTAAATATGAAAAGACACCCCGCTCGGGAGAGGTCACCGTGGCCGCTGCATTGTCTAGAAGTTATGGATAATTCGAGACATGGCTACAAGTGTGCCACACCTTCCCGAGACGACTCGCACATCTCACGACCGCTACCTCGAGTCGATTGATGACGAAGAGCTGTTAAATGTTTACAATGCTGAGGATGACTTTGTATCCACTATACTCGACACGAAGAGGACGACTGCCTCTTCGATGCATTTGACGATTACTAGAACGTCACCTATTCAAACAAACAATCTTACTGAAATTTAACTACGTGCTAGGCAATGATCACCCACAACAGCCTCGCCATTTCAGTCTCTCTCGTAAATCGAAGCTTCCATGAATTCTTTTTTTCTGTTTCAACATGGCGTTTGGGAAGCACTGCCACAGCAAATTTAGCATACAAGTAGTTAACTGGCGCGACGAAAGCGCGGAAAGGTTGCATTGGTTCAAGAAGTGAGAAATCATTAGCTTTTATTCTCATTGTTTTGTCGACTCGGGTGGCGTAGCGTCTCCAGATATGCCCCGGCCGACGTCACGCCCGGTCCCTTTGAATTTACGTTGGGAGTAGTCAATAATATGTTTTCCCAACAGGTCCAGTAACTACCGCTCACTGGCTATCTGGGAGTAATTGTGAATTATTAATGGATGTTACAAATGGTAATTTCCCGCCTTAACTGTAGCTATGGCTATGTAACCGCCACTAAATGAGCGATTCGGGACAGTTCGTCGGCGGTACTTCAGGATATAAATCAATACAGACTGCACCCGCTGCCAGTTGTTTGTTTCGGGCGTGTTGTTTAAGAGGTGGTGTAGGGTTAGATATGGTGACGCTTACGACGCCCTAAACATTTTGCCGATTGAAAGCAGCCACTTTATAATAACCGTAACTGCTCGTCATGCGTGTTTCGTTGTGATAAATTATTCAATTCCGTCTTATGTTGAGAAAGAAAAACCAGTGTTCGGCGGATTTTATTTTCAGTACTAGAAGAAACGTCTTTTTGCTTATTTTGCAAGGAAGTCTAGCGGGCCAGAGTGAACGGATCCGAAGTACGTCCGCCAGACGTCGAGCGCGGAACTAGTACGTTCGGCTGTCTAAAGGACGTCCTACGGATATCTGGTCCAGGAGGTGGAGTCGTCTTAGCAACATATTTTAGTATAATTTTTTTTAGTTTTTCTACATTAGCCTAAGAGGCACAGAGAATTTTACCCCAGCTCTAAAGCGAGCGCATTGCTCCGGAGCAAGCCAGCGCGATTCTTCCTCGACGCCCACCGATAGACGCACGATATTTTGGGCGGAAGCTAGCGAAGGACAGCTTACTGTGAAAAATTTGTGATTCTCTGCCCTATAGTTCTGCTCGGGACCGTTCCTAGACTCAAGCTCTGGATATTTCTGCGAGTAATATTTCTGAGGAAGAATCAATATGTAAACGCGCCGCTAAGAATACAGACGAGCATTCTAAGTTACCTATAGTTCATATCACAAGCTAGCTGCAGCACTGTGGAGGCTACATTGTTATCAATAGTGCGCCCACTGAGGGTGCTTAATCCGCCGTGAAGGGGGTCCTGAAAGGACACTCCCTTCTCCCCTCTCAGCAAGTGGCACCGCACTGCCCCCGCGCCTTTTGTCGCTTCCTTCGCGGTGAGTTAGGCGCCCTGAGGGGGACAACAATGTAGCCTCCACAGTGCTGCAGTTAGCTTGTGAGATGAACTATAGGAATAAACATTTGCATCTGAAGTTCTGTTAGGAAAATACCCTTAATTTCCTTTGCGGACACTTCTGAATGCTACCCGAATCGGAATAAAGGACTTTCACGATTCAACGGGCCGATAGTCTTCACTCCCTTAACAGTGTAATTTGATGAACTCTTATACTTTCGGCCACCGATGCTTCTCCAGGAAGGCACTTGGAGATTTCAGGTTGCTAGGTCCAGGGGTCTGTTTTAGGCGCGAAGCTCCTCTTGCTCGGGCCCTGTCCCGTCCCTCGTTGCTGCTGTATCCGGCACATTAATGATGATTGTGGCAGGATCCCCCTAGGGATTGGACAACCAAAGATTGGCCGAAGAGGTCAAAACGTTCAACGCGTTCCTTGCTACCCAACAAGGAGGAGAGGAAGAAGAAGAGGTTGTCGTTCGTCGCCTGCGAGCTCAAGACACGTACCGGGGGCACGCAACACAAGACGGTCTGCAAAAGGCGACGGCCAAGGTGGCTAAAATGTCACCCACCGAATTCGCCATCTTACCCATAAAGATTCTCATCGTCCCTAACAAGCCGTACATAATCACCACAAACATCGACGTCGTCGACGGGCTTGTCAACGGAGCGGTGGTAAGCTTGACGTGTCGAGTCTTTATAAGATGTCCTGGCGAATGTTTCACGGTTTTACCGATAAGCATTTCAGCTTCGCCCCTCTCGTCATTATTCACTTCGTGGAGCTGGCGGGATTTTTTTCTGTGGGAAAATGTTTAGAAGCTTGGGATGTTCGTCCTCACCCGGGCTCATCGTATATAAAGCACCATCAGGAGAGGATTCCGGTCAGGAAACATGAAAAGGCTAAGTCCAGAAACGTTGCGTCGATCAAAATCAGCCCGAATTCTTGGTCACGGTTTTTTATTAGCAATGGCCTTGTTTGACAAATTTGTCGACGGTGGTACGCAGCGAGTCGAGGCGTTGAAAATGGCCGGCATCGACAGCAGAGTATTGGCATTTAGAACTTCCGCTGTCGTAATTGACGTCGTAGGCAACAATAGAATACGTTCCAAATTCATTATTACAAAACTGAAAGAGAACAAAAAAAACGAAATTATCTCAACTCCGCACGAACACTGTTCTGTAGACATGGTTATTCAAATCTACATGTCTCACACCCATTATTCTGCATTACCCTATGTTGACTAATGTTGCCGGCGCTTCGAAATAGATGCTGTTTTGATGCCAGTGTTACCCGCGTAGCATCCAGGAAAACCAACTTCATTAACGTAAACTTTAGAAATAATTTCATAATCTGCTCATCAGTGAGCGGAAGAGCTCAGGGCTCACCGTTATGTCTGTCGAAGAAAGAGATTCCCATTGCGCTTCTAGTCACTTTGCGTGGTCTAGTCTTGCGAAACGGCGCTGTCTCATCGATCATGGAAGAATCCGGCTAACCGTTCCTATTTATGATGATGAAAATGATGGTGAGTTCAATTGGCGCAAGGGCATTAATGCCAAAGAGCGCCAGTAGTGTGGTAATATTATGCGAGTGTAAATATGAGCTAAAGAATATATTACAGTGGGTATCTAAAACTTTTGTAAAAAAAAGAACAAGATTGCGAAAATTGGTGTAGAATGCAAAGTAAAAAGAAATGGCACCAATGCAAATTTTCCACAGGTGCTCACGCCACCGCATTTGGGTTAGCAAGCACCGACCTTTGCCGGATCAAGCTTGACATATCGCCTGCACTCTAAGAAATCGGGGGAGTATTTGAAGAGTCCAACAGTCATTGTACTCTTGTAAGCGTTGGCGCACTCCCCTCGTAAGCAGCGGGGAGTTGGATGCAATGTCCGCTTCTAATGAGGAGGATCAAAACTTACTACGTACTATTCTCGTGTGGGGCGAAGTGCAGCCCCAGTTCCGCTCCTGCACCAGTGAAGAGTAAACCTGCGCATCGTCTCCCTCTCTCCAGTACGAAGAGTAAAATTGGAATTTCATTCTTGTCCAGTGCGGAAGTAAGCATGGAGATGTACTCTTACCATTTACGGACACCAATTCATCAGCGATGTTTTATTTGCATACGTATATATTATATAATTTAGCTGTGTAAAAAGCGCCCGATTACTTCCTCCGTGCATTCTGATTGATTGTGGGGTTTAACGCGCCGATGCAACGCAGGCGATGAGGCGCGCCGTAGTGGAGGGCTCCGCATTAATTTTGACCACCTGGGGATCTTTAACGTGCGCCTAAATCGCGCACACACGGGCGTTTTTGCTTTTCGCCTCCATCAGAAAAGCGGCCGCGCGGCCGGGAATCGAACCCGCGACCACGTGCTCAGCAGCGCAACGCCTTAGCCACTGAGCCACCGCGGCGGGTCTCCGTGCATTCTAAACGTACAAGAATATGAATTCGTGTAACGATTGCTCGCAGCGTTCAGTGACATGAATGGAGCAAGCTTAACGAAACTAAAAAAAATGCATGTATCAATATTGTTTTCGTTTTTTTTTGTTTTGTTTTTCCTGGCATGGCTTCGTTATCGACAGTTAAAAAGTTGGTAGACTGTACATCATAAAAGGTGCGCACCACGGAGGAATGAATACTGCCCGCCAATTTCAGCGGAGCTGCCGGCCATTTCGAGTCACGTTGCGCGCGGCGCAGTGCATGCCAAACATGCATGCGTGCGTAAAGGCCAGATTACATAGAGCGAATATGCGACGAAAAGACGACAAACAACGCCCGGCGGCACACGCCCGACGCCCGCGGCTTCGGAAAAAGCGTCGTCCGCCGCCCATCAAGCTCGGTCAGAAAAGTTCGTCGGCGGCGAGCGGCAAACCGAAGGAACCAATCTACGGGCCGCTGCAGACAGCCGCTTTGGAAGAGTTTGATAGACGTACGCTTGTCCCGCGCCTAGTCGAGCTAAAACAAAATGGATTGTAATTCTGAGATCGATTGAGGAAAATGGTATTGCAAGTGAAGTCCGCACTCTTCTCATAGCTCAAGCCGCAAGAGCAACACGGTCCTGCCCCAACTACCGTGGCTTGTGTCGCCGAGATATGCATGTACGGCAGCTTTTATTAGGTTACATAAAGGAAATCCGGCAAGATAACTTGTATTAACAGCAACATGCGACCAGTCTGCAAGATCGGCGTGTGAGGAACAGGCGATATCACTTCAAGGGCATCTCAAATACAATAAAATAGAAGCAGCCAGTTGTACGTATTAAGAGCCAGGCATGACATGCCCTATTTGGCTCTAAAGCGCCCTCTGGCGAGGTGGAGTGGAGGTAGAACGCCAGTTCTATGATCTGGGAGTCGCTGGTGCGAATCTCCCCGGAGACGCTCTTTTTAAAGACGATAGTCCTTCTAGGGTAACCCAGAAATTTTGGTCTGTCTGTAGTCTGTCTGTCTGTCTGTGACTCGATTCAGCCACCCGGCCAAAGTGAAACGAAGTCTGCGCAATAGTCTTATATACTCACAGCCAAATTTAAACGTCTAAGTCCGATGTATATGTTCATACTTGTCAACATTGTTGAACAAAACAAGACATTACGCAAATATAAGACAGAAAATTAATACACAAGGGGCATTTACAGTGTTCCTTTATAAAATAATTCATAGATGCTTGATTTCTGCGAAATGAAATACAATATCCACTGCAGAAAAAAATTCACACTGCCGCCTGCTGTCGCACGCGCCACTGTAGCTGCTGGCGGCATTTTAAGAAATCAAGCGGCAGCAGTTACGAAAGCTTACACTAGATAGGTTACGCGTTCTTCTTGGAACGCACGTGGACTAGGGCAACGCGGTGCTATTAACGTTGAAGTAGGGCGCCTCGATTCACGCGCGTCTCCACCGTACGGCAGCGCTGGCATCGAGGCACACGGCCTGGAGCAGTGGAACGCAGTAAATTTAAATTGACTTGAGCCAACGCCACCTGTATAAACATTGCCTAACGCGTGAGCGAAAAATGGCCAAACAGCCACTCTCCTGTTGCTCTCTCCTACCCTTCCCCGCTCCGTAGCCTTCCAGCGTGCTTTCGTGTCCGCCAGTCAGCGGCGCTTCTCGGAAACTATGCAAAATAGTGGAAAGTTTGTTTAGCGTTCCCGAGGCGGCGCTCCTACGCCTTCTTGTTTTTCACCATGCCTGTCTGTCTTGGTCTGTCACTGATAAAACTTCCTTTGTCACGAAGTAAAATACCTTGCGCTGCCGCAGGCTGATGCCGGCTTTGCGGCTTATCTACTCGGATCACAGGCCCTGAAATTTTCTGAGTGGGGCATCCCACCTCTATCCCCTCCGCATTTAGGTATTGTTTTGACCCCGCTGTTCGCACTCCGCATCGGTACGCACTTCTAAAATTGAGGACTCTACTGTAGAAGCGCCCGGACAGCGTGGCGGGATTCCAGCTGCTTATGCTTTTGTTTCCTATAATTTTCTGAAGTTTACAAGCACGTGATATTATTGGAAAGTAACCGTAGAAGTGAGCGCCTGAACAAAAAACGACCACGCAATTTTTTCTTCTCTAAATACTCCAGAAAGAAAAATATCAGTAAAATAATGGCTGCCCCATGCGAAAATATCGTTTTTCTGTTAGCTATATGTCTACCCGACAATCAGTATGTTCTGACACTATTTCAGTCCGCCTCCGTCTTTATCTTTGGAAAAATGCAGCAAGTATGAAGCGAGCGACACGTTGAATGAGATGCACAGTGCGCCACAGAACTAGCACCCCGTCGCGGCTAAGATGTAAGCGAAACGGCCCTTGAAGCCCAACATGCAAGTTGACAGACACACGTCGTAGAAGTGGGTGCAGCGTTTGCGACTCGCGAGCAGTGACGTAAGGCGAGATGTCCGCTGGCACGCGCCACATAGCGGATCAGTGCCTGAACTAAGCGTCCATACCCTTGCCATTGAAAAGCGCGCGACGCGTCAGGCAATGTTAATACAGGTGGCGTTGCTTGAGCAAACCTTCAGCGTTCTTAACTTGGGAGGAGCATGACGCAAAAGGAACAACATAAGAGGTGAGCGGGAAAGCGAAAGGAGGCATTTACTTGGCGAATGTCGATAAAGACAATCATCTTTTGTCGACATTTGCAACGAAAGGGGCAGATACGCGCCCATTTTCTAAATTTATTTACGGCTTTTAGCGCTTTTGAGAACTGAAAATGCATCTTCAGTAGAAGAAACGCCCCCGAGACACGCAGAATCGTGAAACGACGTACAACCCGAGAGACAAGCTCCTTCATTCGGCCTGTTTACTGAACGCCGACGTTGATTATGGGCATAGAGTTAGCCACACCGAGAGCATCCCAGCGGTGGCACGGCGGTGGACGCCGTGTCTTCATAGTTCAGCCTGACCATGGAGGAAAGAAAAGCTGAGCTCGACAAACATACGGCGTCCTGCCACGGCTGATTCGTCGTGAATGTTCGTTCCATGTATTCTGTCCTGATAAGGCGTCGGCGGCGATCGCGACGATCTCTCGCGTCTACGGTGAAAACCGACACAGGCGGTGTACCCGCCAAGACCTGCGCCCCAGTGTGTTTCCCCTGCAGCCCCAGAGTGCTCCAGTGTTCCTGCAGCGAGAATCGCCGGAACTGATATTCAAGCCACGAGGCAGAACTTTGATACGTCGGACACTGAAACGTGCAGTGATAAACAACTCGTCAACTATGACAGTGACACTGAAGTGTATTACAGTGAGTGCGAAGGACACGATACAGTGAACTAGCAATGCAGCAGGGGTTGTGCGATTCTGTGTTCTGCCGTCTTTGGTTAGCGGTTTGCCTTATTAATCCCGTAATTTGCTCCTCATTGCCTCATTTTATTTTGCATGCAGGGTTGTTCTCATTCAATGCATTTCTGACCGAAGACATGTTTACCGTTTTATTTTGTGGAGCTTTCACGTGGTGTATGTGGGATTGTATATATGTGCCCGCTCCTGTGTATTGTGTGTTTTGTTAACAGGCGTTTTAGCTCAAGGGCGGCTTCATGAAGCTACTTGGTAATCCACTTTACTTTCCGAGTGTGCAAGATGTTTTTACTATTCTGCGATTTCTTTTGCAATTACTTTGCGTGTGTGATTAAGTCCCTCTGTGCGGGTCTCGTTCTCAGTTGTTCGTGTTTAGTTACTTTCATGTGTTATTTCAAAGCCTCAGGAGTTGGTGGTTCGTAAAAGGGGGGGGGGGGGGGGCACTCTTTTTTCCGAAGGGGAAGGTGTCACGGAGCCCCCGTTCAGTTTGCTTTTTCTATTTTGATGCATCCCTCTTCGGTCGCCTAGCCCTGTTTTTTTTTCTAAGAAACGCATGCGGGGTGTGTCTTTGTGCGCTGACCGACTGGAGGACGCGGCTGTCGAGGGGAACCACCGTCCCAGCTTGGGTTTCGCCGCGGCTGCGGCGTTCCATACCCCCCGAGCGTGTGCGCTGGTCGCTTTCGGGCTCCGGGTCCTCAATGTACTTCAAACGACCTTTCTGTCTTTTCCATTGTTTACTTCAGTGTGTCTTGTCTGAACTACTTACTTTACACCCATAGTTCTCCAAGCGTGCGTTTTCGGGTTCAAACCTAATTGTATTTGATTGGTCCTTTTCACTTTGGCGGCAACATGTCTTTTTGGTGTTTACAAGCGTCTCCCCGATTGCCTGCAGAAAGCGCCTTAGTCCCCGCGGTCCGCGCGGTCCAGGACACACTTTTTCCCCCAATACAATCCCCATCGGACCGCTTGACGCGGATATATCGCGGCTCCGCGGGCCATTGGGGGCGGCCTGCACCCGGACTCACTTCGGAAACTCTGCCGCCCGTCGTGGGGCCCTTTCGCCGGGAGACCGCGATCCAGTCAGCCATGTCCCGTTAAGTACCCTTGATCTATTGACTGTTTCTTATTTGATGTAATAAGTGCACTCTTTCAAATTTGTATGTGTTAAAGATCAGTAAATGTCATCAGTAAAGTAAACAAGTTAACCTTAAAACTTCTTCAACGCCTCGACTGCTTCACTGCGATCAGCATGCTACCGTAGCGGCAGATATTTGGCCAAATTTCGCCGTTACAGCACGATGGACGGAAACAGGACTTTTCGCGGCGTATGCCTCGCGCGGTTAAGAGGTAACTACATGGGTTTACGACGATGAGCGACGCGAGAAACCTCACTGAATGGGTACAGCAAACAGGTATTGTGGGCGACACAGACAAGCGAAAAGTTTTTACACAGGCCGCCGGCGGCGGCGACTGCGGCAGGCGACGGGCCGTCGCCGGCTTTTTCCTGGCCAGAAGCAGCCCACAACTCACAAGCAAGCGGCAGCGACGATGACGGAGGGCATTGGCGGCAATTCATTATTTTTTTTCACTTGTCGCTGTCGCCCACACTGTTTTTTGTACCCATTACGTTACGATTTTCGCTCCACTTGTCGCGGTCGCGGCATGTGGTTACCTCTTTAATGTTCGAGCGTTCTGATCGTTCAATAACGAGCCTATTGGTTCTCATCAAACGTTGCGACGTGCAGCGTGTATACAACGAAGCGTAGTCGAGAATGAAGAAAACAGTAGCTTTGTGATTACCTAGTAACTTTTACACACTAAACTTGTGAACTTCCGTACGTTGCAGTCGGCTGAGAAAATCCAATGAAAATTAATCAGGGATTATAACTTTACAGAAAGAGTTATCTGTACTTAAATTTTGTGCAGTATTTTTATACCGGGAACGATAGTGGGGTAAACAATGGAAGCTACGGACACGTAAACATAAAAGCACGAATGGGTTTGGCGCGCAGAGCGTAGTAGAGCTGTAGAGCGCGCTGTCTGACATGACATTGGCCAACTGCCACTAGGAGGGTGGCTGCATCCAAGGTCACCGCGTATTCGCATCTATATGGTGACGGCGCCGAGCAGTATTGCGTTCCAATACGCGTTCACTGCGTGCTTTCGGCGCAAAAACTAAGCTAGCACCCAATAAAGTTCTTTTAACGTTGTTCAACCTCGTCAATTTTTTTCATTGTAGAACTTATTTTTATTTTCCAGGGGAAGACGACACTTTCCCGAAGATATTTTTTTGAGAGAGAGAGAGCCCCGAGACGTCAGCAGGAGCGGCCCTCGCATTCGAGACATTTCTTCTCACAGCCTTGGACATCGTGGAGGGGCTCCCATTGCTGCTGTCTATGTTTTGGCTGTTCGGTGTGTAATATGCTTCAAAGGCGAAGCGCACCTTCTTGCTTCTGGAGACGTTACTTCGGCGCAAGCCCAGTGGCATGGTCCGTACAGTTCTGAAGTCAACCACCAACATTATGAAGCAGTCAGCTCGAACGTGTTTGTTTTTAATACCAAGTTATGCCTTTTTTAAATCTTACTAGCACATCCTCATTTGAGAACCACCCCTACTAAAAACCCAGTGGTAATGTTTCCTGCGGATTCCTATTGTCCCACCAACATATATCTGTTGCAGAGTTTCTGTGTCAATGTGATGATGATGATGGTTGGATGTTAATGGCGCAAGGCCAACTAGGGCAAAGAGCGCCAAAACAGTGGTTAAATATGAGAGGTGAGAACTTAGACACTGAAATCAATAAGCAAGAACAAAAGTAAAATCAATAAAAGACAGTGAGGATGGCTGGTGTAAAGGGCCAGATTTCATGATGCGTGATAGGAAATGAGGTTTAAAAACTTGACTTCTGACAAATACTCAAACACACGTTTGACGGAAACAATGGCATCGTCACCTAGGAAAAAAGATGGATGTAGGGGAATATGTTGTCTGTAAAGTTCTCTGAAGTGTTTGTGACGTGTTGTGTGAAGTGCCTCGCATGTGATTAGTATGTGCACTACGGATAGGGCCTCTCCGCACCTGCCGCACTGGGGTCTAGAAGATCCCGTCAGCAGATACGAGTGCGTTGCATGGGTGTGCCCTATCCGCAGCCTACCCAAGGCGACTTCCGTGTGTCTGTTGTGCGAGTCAGATGTGTACCGTCCCAAGTGTGGCTTTATTACATGTAGTTTGTTGTCTGTCTGTTCATTCCAGTGTGTTTGCCATGTTCTGCGCAAGTGTTGTCTTATGTGTGGCTTGAGGTCTGTGTAAGGTAGTGTTATTATGTCTACTGTGTTTCGGAGTGCAGCATTGGCGGCCATTTCATCCGCCAGTTCATTTCCGCCGATGCCAGAGTGGCCTGGCACCCAACACACAGTCACCTCAAGGTTTGAAGAATATGCCAGCACAATTGATTTCAAGACAAGGTTAACTACATGGTTTTTCGAGGACTCTCCAGATGACAATGTACGGACGACACTCAGTGAATCTGTATAGATGATGGATTTAGGAATATGATGTTCAACTATGTGACTTACAACAAGAAAAATGCCATATGCTTCTGCCGTAAAAATACTTGTCTTTACATTCATGGTTCTATATGCTTCAAAATTCGGCCCATGCGCCGCACAAGACACTGCAGTGAACGTTTTCGATGCATCGCTGAAAAACTCTGCAGCCTTGTATTTATCCTGCACATACATGAAATGCTGCAGAATCCCACTTTTCGGTGTCCTGTTCTTATTGTATTTTAAGAAAGACAAGTCACATGCAACAGGACGAAGGTGCCATGGTGCTACAAGATCAGTGATAGATGACTTGAATGTGTCTACAAAGGAGACCTCATGAATTGTGACCTCGTCCCTTACTCTGAGCGAGAAGGGAACAGGAATGGATGGGCGATTTAAAAAGAGTTTTGATGTGGATGTATCATTAAAAACCGGTTTAAAAGGATGGTTGTCCATTGATGAAATTTTAGAGGCATATAACAAGTCAACATAGGTTCGCTGGTGTGATAAGCACCATTTGTCACACTCTGCGTAAAGACTCTGTACAGGGCTCGTACGGAATGCGCCACAAGACAGGCGAAGCCCTAAGTGAAGCACTGGGTCGAGCATTTTAAGTGCTGTTTTTGTGGCTGACCCATACACAACGCTTCCGTAGTCCAACCGTGACCCTACCAACGCGGCATAAAGTCGAAGCAGGAGTTGTTTGTCTGCACCGTACGATTGGTGAGACAGGACTTTTAGAATATTCATTGTTTTTAGGCATTTTTGTTTAAGTCGTTTTATGTGGGGTATGAATGAGAGTTTCTCGTCAAACACCACACCCAAAAACTTGTGTTCTCTTTTTACTGGAATCGAGTCACCAAAGAGTTTTACGTCGGGATCGGGCAGGATGCCCCGCCTTTTTGAGAATACAACGCAGGTACTTTTAGAAGGATTAAGTTTAAATCCATTTTCATCTGCCCAGCGAGAAAGTTTATTTACCCCAAGCTGGACCTGACGTTCACAAATGGATATGTTACACGATTTGAAAGATATTTGAACGTCATCTACATACATCAAGCAGGATATGGTTGGCGGCAGTGCCTTTCGGAGAGAGTTCATCTTAGCTATAAACAAGGTGCAGCTCAATACGCCACCTTGAGGCACGCCATTCTCCTGCACGTGAACATTTGAAAGTGCCGAACCGACCCTGACACGAAATGTTCGTGAAGACATGTAACTACAAAGAGTGTTCAGCATGTTACCCGAGATACCAAAAGCTTTTAGGTCTCTAAGAATGCCGTAGCGCCATGCTGTATCATATGCCTTTTCAATGTCAAAAAATACTGTCATACAGTATTGCTTATGAATGAATGCATCCTTTATGTAGGCCTCTAGAGAAACCAGTTGATCATTTGTGCATCGCCCCGCCCGGAAGCCTGCCTGGCAGCCCTCGAGAAGACCATTGTACTCAAGAAAGTACACGAGCCTACGGTTTATCATCTTCTCGAGGAGCTTGCACAGGCAGCTTGTCAAAGCAATGGGCCGGTAACTGGATGGAGAGGAAGGGTCCTTCCCTTCCTTTAGGATAGCCACTACTATGGCCTCCCTCCAAGAGCGAGGAATGTGCCCCGAAAGCCAAATCTTGTTATATAGGTGGAGGAGTGTTAGAAGAGTGTCTGAGTGTAGGTGCTGTATCATTGTATATGTGATGTTGTCTGGGCCTGGAGCAGAGGGTTTACAAGTGCTCAGAGCGGTCCTCAGCTCATGAAGTGAAAACTCCGAGTTATAAGAGGAGGTTGACTTATCATTATCACGTAAAGACTTCTTTTCGGCCAATTGTTTGTGTTTCATGAAAGTGCTAGTGTAGTGTGCTGAACTGGACACGTGTTGGAAGTGTTGTGCGAGTGTGTTAGCCTGGTCTTCCAGTTTGTCCCCTGTTGTACTGACCAGGGGCAGGCTGTGTGTCTGTTGTCCTTTTAGTTTGCGTATTCGTGTCCATACTTTCCTTGTGTCTGTGTAGGAGTTTATTGATGTTATGAATGTACGCCAACTCTCTCGTTTTGCCTCACGGCGCACACGTTTTCCTAACGCCTTGGCCCGTTTGAACAAGAGGAGGTTTCCCGACGTGGGGTACCGACGAAGGATACCCCACGCCTTGTTCTGGGCCTCTCGCGCCCGCCTACAGTCCTCATTCCACCACGGCCTCCGCTGGTTGCGCGGGGCACCAGAGGCGTGGGGAATGGACCTTTCGGCGGCGTCGAGGATGTGCGCCGTGAGGAGTTGGGTAGCTTCTTCGACGTGTAGGTGTGCTATGGATGTGTGGTGTAGTTTGGATGTCTCTGTAAATGTATTCCAGTTAGCTCGTGCTTCATTGAACCTATTATGGGAAGATGGACTGCATGGGCCTTTACCTATGTATGTGAGTGAGGTGGGGAAGTGGTCACTACCGTATGGGTCAGTGCCCACACCCCACTCGAGAAGAGGAAAGAGAACTGCGGAGCCAATCGCCAAGTCAAGACATGAGTATGTGTTGTGTCCTATGTTATGGTATGTAGGCTGTTTATTGTTGAAAAGGCATGCTCCTGAAGATGTAAGGAACTTTTCTATAAGGCGACCTCGGGCATCCGTGCGAGAAGAGCCCCAAAGAGTGTTGTGAGCATTAAGGTCGCCTGTCAGGATGTATGGTTCGGGCAGCTGGTCAACCAGCGCCTCGAAGTCAGAACTCAAAAGTGTAACATCAGGAGGAATGTATATGGAGCATACCGTTATCAACCTATTAAATATTATTAAGCGTATTGCTACAGCCTCAAGGACGGTGTTCAAGGTGACAGGGTGGCATGCTAAGGATTTGCGGGCGATTATGGCCACACCGCCAGAAGAGTGTGTGCAGCCAACCCTGTCCTTTCTGAAGACCATGTAACTATTCAAGAAATTTGTGTGTTTAGAATTCAAATGTGTTTCCTGAACACACATTACACTTGGCTGATTAGCATGGAGTATTTCGTATACATCGTCAAGATTTTTAAGAAGGCCTCTACAGTTCCATTGAATTATGTTTTCTCTTCCCATTATTTAGTGTGAGAGCTACTGGAGTGTGTGTGTTTTTATGTGTCGTCTTTCGGGGCTGTGACTCTCGCCTTTTTTGGCTTGTCGGGAGGCTTTGGCGTCGGGACGCGTTCCTTGCGGTGCACCGCCGGCAAGAACGCCCCGACATCCATCTCATCGTCGGATGTCCGAGGGGTGGCCGACGGACCGGGCCCCCCGGACTTGGCCCCCCCTCGGGAGCCCTTCGTTTGAGCCGCCACCGCCGAGGGCGTCCGGGGCGCCAGAGGTGGCACGGGCGGTGCGGTGGCAGTGGGAGCCGGTGCGGGGCCCGTGGTGTCCATCACCTCAGTACCCTCCAACGCACTGGAGGGTTGGGAGACAGAGGTGGGAGCGGCACCGGTCCCGACGGAAGATGTTGCCACCACAACCGCTGCTGCCTCAGCAAGCGGCGTGGTGGCGGGTTGGGATGCCAGAGGCAACCCAGGGGGGGGCGGAGGAGGGACCAGGTCAGACTCGCTGAACTGGGTCCCTGTGGAAACCAGACGCCGCTCCGCCCCCCGGCGAGCTGCGTCGGCGTACCTCCCCAGAGGGAAAGAGGCAACCCTCTTCCGCGCCTCTGGGTAGGTGATGTTCTCTGTCACTTTCACGTTGATTATTTTCTTTTCAAGATGAAATTTCTCGCACTTCCTGGAGTAGGCCGCATGTGGGCCCCTGCAGTTTGCGCAAGTGAGGTTATCAGAATTGCAATTGTCGGTGGGGTGGTCCTGCGCTGCACATTTCGCACAGGTTGTTTTGCCGCGGCAAGAGGTTGTGCTGTGCCCGAACCGCTGGCACTTAAAGCAGCGGCGCGGGTTCGGTATGTACGGGCGAATAGAGCATCGGATGTAGCCTGCATTTATGTACTGCGGAAGTGTCGATCTGTCGAAGGTCAGGATAATGTGCTTGGTGGGGATTATCTTATCGTCCCTGCGCATCGTGATGCGGCGCACGGCTGTGACGCCCTGGTCCTTTAACCCTTCAAGAAGGTCAGCATCTGTTTCCGTCAGGAGATCTGTCTCAGAAATCACACCCTGGCAGCTGTTTAGGCTCCTGTGGGGCGTGACCCTGATGTCCAGATCATGGATGCGAGTTTGGGCAAGAAGTGTGCGGGATTGTTTTTCAGTGTTGAGTTCGACAAGGATTTCTCCTGTCCTGAGCTTTTTGGCCTCATACTTTTCACCTAATGTGCTTTGCAGACATTTCGAGACAAGGAATACCGACAGTGAAGCGACGGGTCTCGTTGGGTCAGCTGATTCGATGACAAGAAAACGAGAATAGTTATCCCCGTTTGTTGAAGAGACATTTGCTGACAGAGGTGGGAATGGAACTTCGGTGCGGCCCCTTTTCGGGGGCCGATCACGTCTGGGGGGGGGTTTAGAAAATGCCATATATCATAGTATAGAAGCAGGGGACGGGGGTACTTTCTTCCACAACCTTACCCTGATAGCTGAGGAGGTCCCGGAGCTCCCTGCCTGGTAAACAGACAGGAAGCCCATCCGCCGGAGCTTGACCTGGGCTCCGACGGCCACCGTTAGAGGTTTCTACCCTTCACCTTCAAAACACATCACCACGGTAGGACACAGCTTATGTTGGGGGGCTCGGGGTCCGCGGTATCGCCAGTACCGTCACCAAGATTACTCAAGGTGCCCCGTGCGGGGTCTGTGTCAATGTCTTTTTATCTTTGTGTTGATGGCATCTTGTAATGCGTTAATAGTAATCTCAGCTGAATTGTTTGTCCCAGATTTTTGTTTCGGAAAATGTTTTTAATGTGTCCTAAATAAGAGCTGGCTTTCCAGTCCGTGTGAAGCACTCACTGATGTATTAACGAAATTTTGTTTTATTTTAATACTGCTAACTGTTCTCCCACTGCTGCATTTCTACTGATGCTTTTCGCCCAAATGCCAAGCCTTTTTATTTGTGGATCTTAATGTCACTTTTGTCTTAATTTATTGTTTGTAGTTTCGGTATTTTTAGTTGCTTTGCTGTATTTTTATTTGTGAATTTTTGTTGAATGTTTTCTAAATAGGAGCTACGCCTCTTCTGTGTGGATGTGGAGTAGGAACCATTTTTATGCTGTGATATATTAATTACAAATAAATGGCTGTTTGTGTGAAATTGCACAATCAACCGATTGTGGTGATATTGCCTTGGAAAATAATCTTGACATGTTGGAAAATAAAGTCTGAGCTCGTTCCTTCTTCTTTTCCATGTTTCAAAATACCTTGTTATTTTCTGTGTGCTTGCAACTGACTACAGTACCATCGTGGGGAGGGGGTGGGGTGTAGTAGCAGGCAGAGCGAAACCACGCTGCCTCGCGGGGAATAGCAGAACGCTCTTGGGGCGAAACGGGATGCCTTCCAAGGGAGAGTATACCCTTCTGCAGTTGCGGGTAACACTGCAGCCAGTAGAGCTTATTCACGCCTAAAGGGAGTGACAGAACGCTGCCTTGGAGATGGCATTACAATTCCCATGCAGGGTTCAAGTACTCCGCCTCGAAAGCAGCATGTAAATCCCACGAGGAGTATTTCGCCTATCGTTTTGACGGCACCGGAAGAGTAGCCCAATGCTTCAAAAGGGAGTGAAATATGGGACAAAAGTTTTTACTCCTAGACCGAGTACCCAGCACTCCTCGACTTTTTTGAGTGCTTATGGGTGATATGACATTTCTTTAAAAATCGACATCTGACAGGAACTTAAAAACACTGTTACGAGAAAAAATGGCTCGTCAGATAAAATAGGAATGGGTGTTGATGTATCATGATTGTATACAATCCTACAAGCTTTCTTTGTGGTCCAAGTAGTTTACATTCCACTAGTAGATGAATGACAGATCCCAACCATTCATGTCGGAAGCAGTGAGGCGGTTCTGTACGTTTGAATAGGTACGCGTGTGTAGCATGGGTACCGATTATCTGCATCCTACGAAGAGTAAACTCAAATATCTTTTCTCGTCTATCAGTGATTAATATTTTCTGGTTTTATCATAAACGTATTTGCTGTCAGCCTATTACACTCTTCCTTCCAACGGTCACCCCGAATCTTCCGAAGGTATGATTTAGAACCCTCGTAAGAGACACCCTCAACTTACATTGACGACGACTCAACGAGCAATGGAACGGCAGAGGATACGTGTAACGTTAAGGGACAAGAAGAGAGCGGAGTGGGTCAGGGAAGAAACGCGTGCTAAGGACATATTAGTAGAAATTAAGAAGGACACATGGGCATGGGCAGGGCATGTAATGCGAAGGCAAGATAACCGTTGGTCATTAAGGGTAACAGAGTGGATCCCTAGAGAGGTCAAGCGTGGCAGGGGGCGGCAGAAAGGGGGGTGGGCATATGAGATAAAGAAGTTTGCTGGGATAAATTGGTCGTAGCTAGCACAGGACCGGGATAATTGGAGATCTATGGGAGAGGCCTTTGTCCTGCAGTGGGTGGAGGCAGGATGATTAAGATGATGCTGCTGCTGCTGATGATAATGATAAGGGAGGCATGGAACATCTAAGTTACTCCGAAGAGCGGCAGCAACAACATTTGCGTCTGCATCTCATGTCACTGTGGCGAGCAACCCCCAGAGTGCGATTTCCGTCTTTTGTTTGTTTTCCAGGGAGCGCTGTTTTATGAAGCTCTTTCAAAACTGGATTCTTTTGTAATTTGCCTGAGGACAAAGCCCGTGCTGGACTTCTTCGGGCATTTATGTCACGCATAGTAGGCGTTTGGAGGTTTAAGCTGGATATCACAGACCTTTAAACTTTGCTCTGAATTTTAATTTTGCTTTGGCTACAGCCAAAAAAATACCGCGTGTTTCTGTCGTAAATATGGATGCGGTTTTGGGCATAGTTTGTGACATTAAAAGTTGGGGCCATGAGCAGACATGTTCTAGAGAAAAAAACCCTGTGTTTTAGCAGTCAATATGGATGCGGCTTTGGGCATAGTTCTAACATTAAAAAGTTGGGAACATGAGCAGCCCATGCAACTGCGTCTTTAGACTGAGGCATCTGTGTAGAACTTTTGTAGGTACAAAAAAAAAAGGGCTGGATGATATTTTTTTGGACCTGTTTTCTAGTCATCATCACCGGCCTATCTACACCCACTACAGGGCAAAGGCCTCTCCCATTCATCTCCAATTACCCCGGTCCTGCGCTAACTGCGACCAATTTATCCCTGCAAACGTATTGATCTCATCTGCCCATTTAACTTTCTGCCGCCCCCTGCCACGCTTGCGTTCTCTAGGGATCCACTCTGTTACCCTTAAGGGCCAACGGTTATCTTGCCTTCGCATTACATGCCTTGCCCACGTTCATTTCTTCTTAATTTCTACTAAAATGTCCGTCACACACGTTTGTTCTCTGATCCACTCCGCTCTCTTTTTGTCCCTTAATGTTACACCTATCATGTTCCGTTCCATTGCTCGCTGAGTCGTCCTCAATTTAAGTTGAACCCTCTTAGTGAGCCTCCAAGTCTCTGCCGCGTAGATGAGTACCGGTAATGATGCAGTTGTCATGCACTTTATTCATCAGGGACAATGCTAGGCTTGTTTGTTCGTGTGTTTGTTTAGGCAGAGTGCAAGTACACCTCGCAAAGTAGAATAATTGTCAATCTACTGCCGAGGTGAACGGGGCAAAAGACGTTTGAGCCCCATTGATCTAGCCCGTTGGGCTGCCTGACGAGGCACCGTCCCTGATGTAGCACAAAGGCAGCAGCACCAGCGAAGCATATTCAACAACCGGTGAATCAAATTATAAACATGCAACAAACCAAATGACATCATAGGCAAACTATATCAATGCAATGGTTGGTTATATAAAACAATGTCAAAGCCCAGAAAAAATGTGTGATGATAACAAATATACCATGAGATGAGTAGAAAAAGTTTAGCAAGAGGAAGTTTTACCCCAACAATACCGACGCAAACAATTTTTTGTTTCTTTTTTGCTTTTTTGCACGCACGGCGGGTACAACACATAATTTTAACGGTATACAAAATACAATACTTAAGGAAACCTTCTCATGACAGCACAGGATACGGCATACAAACCGGTCACGCACGACATTCATTTTTGTCCATCTTTTTTTACTTTTTTTAGTACCGACAGAAAACTTTTTCCCAATTTTCTTGGGGGACATGGCGAAAGGCAAAACCATGCCTGACTGGGCCATAGCACCCTATAGCTGTAGCTGCTTGTAATAGTACGTTTGTTTACAATTTTCACACAAAACAACAACAAAAAAGATGTAAATAACTGCGGAACAGAAATAACTATCTCATCAGTGGATAAAGAGTTTTTTTGTATATGGCATTGCATAAACAATGAAATAAGAATAATGAATTTTGTGTACATGAACTGATGTTAACACAACCTAACAAAACACTCGTGTGAGGTATATAAAATTGAACACTGCGGATAGGTTGTCAAACATTTCAACTCTAAATTAACTTTCAGATGCCATTTTTTCAAAGAGTATTTGTTTTACACATATTTTGGAAGTTATCACTCGTATAGAACTATTTAAATGTTACAATAAAATTGGGCTATCATTTTGCAGATCAGGTATTCGAGATGCTAATCTCTGGGTCCCATAATTTGTTCGGGAGCACGGTTTTTCAAGTGGATTTCTTCGTAGTTCATAACAGGGGTTTCTCGGGCAGTAGTTAATTTCAAACAATGCTTTATCGGTCCTATGCCGGTGGAAAATTTCTAGGCTTAGTTTGTATTCGTATAAAGTTCAGTTATCGAACACTTCGGATATCGGATATCGAACTGGCATTTGGATATCGAACTGTCATTCATTATCTGAGAATTCCGGCCGAACGCACTCCACCCCATTTTTATCCTTCTAAATATATCTGGTTCATGGTTAGGATCCGGGGTCAGAACTTGGCCTAAGTAGATGTATTCGCTTGCCCCTTCTACTGCCTCACCACATATCTGAAATCGCTGTACCTGCATACTAATTTTCAGGCCCACGGTTATACTATGTTTGTGCAGTGCGGAAAGCATGCTTTGCAATTTGTCCCCTAGTAAACCTCCATAAAATAAAAATCCCCAAAAACGACAAAGTAAACAGCGCTAGTTTTTACATCAGCAAAAGATATTGTAATATCGGCGGCCAGTGTGCAAACTGACCGGATAAATGGCTTGGCCATTGCAGGTCGCTTTTCATAAAGACTGAGCACCTGGCTGCTTGTAGGGTTGTTGGGATGTCCATTTAATGATGTCGCAACAGGAGTTAGTCGGAGGTCTAACTGGTACAATAGGTGTAACGTCCTTAGCACTGTCTTTGCGGCCGCCTGATACACAATACTTGTGTGACGGTCGTGTGTGTGCCCCGTCCACCCCGGCTACTCCGAACCAGATGGAGGAACTTTGACCGCATGAAGTTTTCCCGTGGGAATGCGCGGGCGCTTCGCTAAGTAAATATGGTTCCGTTTTGCCTCAGGGCTAGCCAGGCTTTCCTCCTTCTCGACGCGCTATTGGGGGGTGCAGACAGCCGCGTCGTCCACCGCCGCTTGAAGCCGGCCCTTCTCACCCTTTTGCCCGCCGCTTCTCGGACGTAGGAGGAGGAGGAGGAGATAAAGAGGAGCGAACGGAGAGGATCAGGCCAGATTTGGGGCGACGGTCTTGCTATCAGGACGCAGCCGTAGGAGCAATCCGTAAGCGCGTCCCTCCCAAGAGCCCGCACGCTGCCAGCGTTTCCTGCCCTGGTGTACTTCTCGAGTCCGCCGAGCTACCGGTCCTGCCCGGCCTTCCGTTCCTGACCGCGGCCTGCAGGCCGAGCCAGCCGAACTACTGGTCCGGTACCGCCTGCCGTTCCTGCCCTCGGGTTCACCGCGCAGACCTTCCGAGCCACCGGTCCCACACTGCCTCCATCTCCGTGCCCCGAGACCCACTTGGCCCGTCGGCGTCCCATCGACGATTGACCACCCCTGCAACCCGAACGATTCCCCCCAACCTGGTGAGGAAGCCGGCACCACTGAGGCACCCCATTAAACTACAGTAGAATCTCGATAAACGGAAATCGCTTAAATGGAATTGCCGCTTAAACAGAACAGTAGCCTGTGAGTTGGTTGGTTTTGTATTCACATAACGTAAAGATACTCCCGGTAATAGAAACTAATTTTTCGGCTTCACCGTGTAAACGGAACCAGACTTGGAACTTCTTGTGATACCCATTGGCATTAGAACCCCATTTTTACGGTTCCGGCTGTTTCGTTTTTGTTTTTTTCTTCCTCCGTGTTTTTTTAGCCTCGTTGGGCTTGTAAGCCTCATCTTGCAAGTGGTTAGTCGCGTTGGAGCAACGAATGAAACATCGCAGTTCTTGTTCCGGTCGTTCGGTCTCAATTCAAGACCCCGAGGTTATAGGGCTCAGCTCCTGCCGCCTGGTTTGTGCCATCGTGGTGCAATTCGGGCTTCATTACCGCGTTGCCGTCTTCTAAATTCGGTGGCTCGTAAGCACTGGCGAAGTTGAGACTTCTAGTCTCCGTGAAGATGCAGTTGCAAGGGCTCAAACAAAAATAATTATTCATTTTGTAGCGCACAGCGATTCATTGTTGCCAAGTCAACTTTGTGAATGCTGTGCCTATGCGTCTTGTAGTTTTTTTTTGCTTTCTGAAAAACATTCACGTGCATTCACCTTCTAGTGCTTAGAGTTCCAAGAAATGCCATTACGACTGCGTAGCCACATAAATTTGCACCTTTGCACATCTCTCTCAGTAAACGGAACTCCTGTTAAACGGAACTAATTTTTTCGGTCCCTTGAAGTTCCGTTTATCGAGAGTCTACTGTAATTGTGAATGCTTTTCGCCCGCCTCAGTGTGTCTCATTATCTCCAAGCTCTGCGTGGTCCCACCTTAATATAAGTTGTGACTAACCAATTAACGAGCGTCACACTTGTGTGAGTTTGTCGAGACATTTACTTCTGAGGCGCTTGCGGTTTGAACAAATGTTTATCCCCAAGTACATCACCTAATAGCTTGCTATCCCTTTTTAGAGATCTGGTATATATAGCTCATTGAGTGCCATGACACGATTTGAGCGAATACCACGCTGTCTATAGTCAGTGACAGCTTTACTCCGCAGTGGTATTTGTCACATCAAGGGGAAGTTGTGCTCATCCGCAACCAATGAAATCTCGCCGTTAGCGTGACGTCACTGACGAACGTTCGGGAGGAGAACTACTTGTAATACGGCCGCGCTGGGTTGCCGAACGCCGTCCCTCTGTGGCGTCGTCCAGCGTCAACGACCTTGCCGGACCAAAAGCGCTGTCCGCGATTTGCGATTGTGCTGCAGTGCAGTGCATCAAGAACGTGTTTTTTCCGTGATCGTTGTTTTTCCGGTGTACGTCTTTCTAGTCGTGATTTATACATCAGGAAATTGTGGTGGTTTGTTTTTGTGCGCAACGTCGCCACCAATCAACCAAGAACACCAAAGCTGAACTATTGCTGGAGTTATTGTGGAAAATGTTTCCGTAACCTCTCTGAGGAAATAATGAGAGGCGTTCTTCTACGACCGTAGCGGTGACCAGTTTCAAGGGTTCTTTTTTCGTGCTGTGAACGTAAGCTGCGCCGGATATTGAGCGCTAGGCATACGAAGTTTGTGCCCGTCTGGCCAAACGCCATGCCGGGTTGTGCTCACGTGTGTGGCGTGTTGTTTTTGTCGCATACGGGTGGCTGGCCGTACAGATTTACGCGTCATTAAGTATCCCGTTATACTTAACTAATAACAGCGGAAGGTACCGTTCTTTACTGATTCTTATCGGCTGCGCATGTTGCTCTGGCTGGTCATGGTATTCGCGGAGCAACGATGTTTTTTTTCCTGACGTAAGCAGGCTTGATTACAGCATTATTGGAGAGACGTGAGAAAAACGAAACGTTCGCGCACAGTCGTCTGAGACTGCGTAGCTTTATAGCCAAAAAACAGTATGAATGAGCGCGAATATTTGATCAGGTAATCAAGTGCAGTAAGTAAACATTCGCACTGTAATATTGCGTGATATTGAACCCCGTCATTGCAGAAAGCTAGAAATGTGTGGCCCCGTGACAGGACTTGACGTGTTTTCGATACATTGTGAAAAATGCTCATGTGCGCTGCATTGTAAATGCTGTTGGTTTGTATGTGCCCGTTGCTAATCAAAGCGGCATCAAAGGAACTGATTGAGTGGACTGAGCTCAAATTGCCTTGTATTGTGTCAGCAGTGTTGGAATTTCTCAGAAGTGTTCTAACGTCTTCTAAAATATCTCCACGTATTTCGGATTTCATAGAACTAAACAAACAGTTTATCTTGCCTTTGTCTTTCAGCAGAGCTTGTGTGATGGCCTTCACCAGCTATAAAAATTTCTTTATTGCAATTTCTTTATAGTAATGGCTGTGGTTTACTACTTACATTCTGGTGCTCCCGCACTGAATATTTTACGGAGTTTTACAACAGAGTTTACATTCAAGTTAACACGATTTACAATGTATTGTGACAGACGTTCAGATTCCCAGCGTCTTAGTCATGATAGACGATTGTTATTCTACGGGGAGGGGCAAATTTTCGAGACACTTCCCATAGCGCTTTAGTTTTGTTTCAACACCTCTTCTTCACACTTGCATGTTGTTATTGCTCCAGAAATGGTGACAGGAGTGGGATAGGCTTCATAGAGTGGCTGAAGGTTGTTTAGGTTGAAGAGCTGTAGTAATAATTGCCAATACTTCTGTAGCAGATAGAAATGGTTTACGTCACCCTGCAAGAGTACCATGTCGCTGATTTCCAAGCACGCACTGTTGCTTCTGGTTATACAGCTGTGGTAAGAATAGAAAACAACAATGCGGCATATCAAGATGGTTCAACTTCCAGCTTTCGGAGTGTCATGTCACGGCTTTTCAACCACAATCTCTTGTTCCTGGATGTGAAAATTGGAAAAGTTTGCATAGCAGGTTACAACGTTTAGGTGTTACGCCTTTAAGGTGCCTGCTGTGCCAATCCTTCGCAAGGGCGGGTTGTTGCTTCTGGCTAGGAAGTTCCAAAAAAATGAAAGCTTCTTATATAATACGTATAAAGGAATCCAGGCCTCCATGTTCTTAAGTCGCTGCTTCTCATGCACTGTTGCTTCTGACCGTGAAACAGCGGGGAGAGTTGAAAACTACTCAGAAAGGGAGAAGCTCCGTACTTTATTTCTGCCCATAGAATGCCTACTACGAGATCCGGCCTCAGGCCTGGCATGCTCGCAAACTGCTCAGAACTATTCTGGACTGGCAAATCAGAGGCAGGCAACTTTAAATGTGAGAGTGGACCACTTGTTTCCTTGCACCTGCAGGCGATTTTGCCAACTAGAAGATGCGTAGCCCACTGAAACTGCAACTGATCGTCTTTCAAGGAGAACTAAAACGGAAATAATATGTTTTAACTAAAAGATCGTTCGTTTCATAGCTCTCAGCTTTTATTTTATGACTAACAATGACTTGTTTGCTGACACTTGAGCCTGACGTTTCCGTCTACTATTTCCCGTCCATTTTTTTTAAGCTGATTGTACTAATTTTGTACTGATTGTACGAGTTTAATTTTGCCCTTTTCTGTTGGATGTATGTACCAATAAGCTCGGATGTTGACCCGCATGCATGCATCTTTTGGCTGTGCTTGTATGCAAGGCGAAATGATCCCACAAAAAACTGAAACAACGCTAGCCGCTTGGACTGAGGCATCCTGTTTTATGTTTGGTAGCGGAAGTTCCCCTCGTTTAAAGAAAGCGCACGAGCAAGTTCCCACGTACATTAATTTACGTTTTCATGTACCTGAATCAGAGTAAGCTTCAAAAAAATGTTTCGACAAGCTCCACCTATCCTGTGATTCACCATTCATGATTTCTTATGTCAAAAATGTAGTGTGGGAAACTGTATGGGGCAGCGCTACCTGTTTTTATGCTTCTTGCTTTTTCTGTGATAAGACTGTGCTGCTGCTGTGAGTGGCATGTTTCTATTCACGACACTCTGCTACCGCTTATACAGGCCAACTTGCTTTTACACTTCATTACACCTTTAAGGCATTTTGCTTACCGCCATCAGAGTCAAAACCACTGACATCACTGCTACTGGTGCAATGTCGCTTCGACGCTCAATCAGGACGGCCGTTTCAACGCTCGCCGACCCGCAGGCCAACCACGCTTCAGCTTCTATTTCTGGCTTCATTTGTGCATCTTTCTTTTTCGGTCATTCGCACGTTTGTGAATGAACGAAGATAAAAGAGACGGGCAGGGGCGGAAAGAGATCGCGGGGCCGATTCAATGGTACCAATATGGCCGCGCCCGGTGGCACCGTTGCGGAGATACAGCGCTCCGAAAATTGCCGTTTTTTAGCCCTTTTGCGCTGAAATTTTGTCACCGCGGCTGGCAAAAGTATTTTTATGCCAATTTGCGACGGTTTTCGGCGGAAAAACTTTGCAAACGCACAGGATAGAAAACATAGAAACCGAATATGTGGCTTTAATAAAAAAACGATGCTTCGGTCATTATAGGAAGACGAAAGCCCCATTCCTCCTTTAAACTAATCAATCCAAATATTCGGTAATACCCGATTATTCGAACCCATTAGAGTATTCGAAATGTTCCGAATACATAGTTTTCGAAGCGAACACGAATATAACATATTCAATATTCGAGTAATATTCGAAATTTTTGAATATTCGCACAACCCCATTAGAAATGGATCGGGAGAAGAGAGTTCCTCTTAAATCCGACAAACATTTCCAAGACTGCGTAGCGCTCGCCGGGTAATTAGCCTAATATGAGATGAAAAAGAGAGGGTACTGTCGAAAAGCCCCACGAGGTCCCTAATCACCTAAACCCTTTCCAGAGGAGCTCCTTCAATGCTGTAGGACAACAGCAGACAATGGGTTTTCCGGCTGTACGTGATAACCTTTGTTTAACCAGGGTTCAAAATCAGACAGTTTTTGTTGCACCTGTCCGATAATTCCTACACATCACTCTGCAGGGCACGTCAGTCCTGAACACCGCTAATGTGTCTAAATATTTAACATCTCCAATATAGAGAAGAAAGGAAGATTTTGTTGAGACTGTTGACAGATCATCAATAATCAATCAATCAATCAATCAATCAATCAATCAATCAATCAATCAATCAATCAATCAATCAATCAATCAATCAATCAATCAATCAATCAATCAATCATGTTTATTTACGTGCCCAGGAACAGCCAGAGGCCTGAGTGCTGGCGCACGGATAGTTACATAAAAACAAAATACAAGAAACATATAGCGAGAAACAATCAAGGGACAAGACACACACAAATTGAAGTAGTGAAAATGACAGAAATAAAGCACAGGGGGAGCCTGGGTACAGGCAAAAAAATAAAAAAAGAAGATGCCTATGTTGCTCTGCCGTTAATAAAGGCCACACGACAGGCAGAGCAACAAAGTTTGACAGTAATACAACAAAAACAACGGCAAGAGTGTGGAGACAAATGATAAGACGAATAAATGACAGTAAACAGTTTCAAAAATAGGCAACTATCAGTTGGATATACACAACCGCAGAAACCAAATTCCAGAAAGAAAAAGAACGACAGACATATCATAGATGTTTAACATACTGTATTCAACAGCGCTGTACGGTAAATTGTAAAGGATTTCTGAAAGATGTCAAGGCGTTCAAACAAGCGGTTGTAACAATTTTGTATTCTGCGCACAAAAGAATGATTGGAGTTGCGCGCAGCGGTCAAGAACGGGCGATGTGACCTGGTGGGCCTTTGTGGTACACTAAACTCTAAACAGTTAAGCAGGTCTGCGCAGGAAAGGTCACCATGAACAATTTTGTGAAGAAATGTAAGGTCTGCACGCGTACGTCTGCAGTTCAAGGAAGGGATGGAAGGAACTATGGGTAAGTCATAACCAGGACCCGGACTGTGGTTGTGATGACGGTGCTGAAATATGGGTAAAAACTTCTTCTGCACACGTTCTAGTAATTCACTACTAGATTTGGAGATGCCGTTCCAGGCAACAGAAGCATATTCTAACTGTGGTATACATATTGCATTGTATAGCATTAGAAATGAATCCGGAGAAGAGAATTCCTTTGTAATGCGACACACATTTCCAAGACTTCGGAGTGCTCGCCGGGTGATGAGTCTAATATGAGGAGAAAAAGAGAGGGTACTGTCGAAAAGCACCCCTAGGTCCCTAATCTCCTCCACCCTTTGCAGAGGAGCTCCCTCAATACTGTAGGAAAACAGCACACGGTGGGTTTTCCGGCTGTAGGTGACAACTTTTGCTTTAGCGGGGTTTAAAATTAGGCAGTTTTTCCTGCACCAGACCGAAAATTCCGACACATTCCTCTGCAAGGCACAGCAGTCTTGAACACCGCTAATGTGCCTAAATAGTTTGAGATCATCAGCATACAGAAGAAAAAAAGAGTTTGTTAACACTGTTGACACATCATTGATAACGGTAGAAAACAATAATGGACCCAGCACGGAACCCTGAGGTACACCACTTGTTGTAGGGTAAACACTTGACTTTTTGTAGTTTACATCTACATAAAAGGACCGGTCAAGGAGATAGTTGGACAACAAGGCAACAAGGCTTGCGTCTACACCGGACGTAGCAAGCTTGTTAATTAATAACTAATGGTTCACCACATCAAACGCCTTACTGAGGTCAAAATGAATAACGTCCAACTGGCCGTTTTCACAAACTGCAGCCGAAGCCTGTGTCATGAATCTTGCAAGATTTGTGACTGTCGATCGACCTGAGAAAAGCCGTGCTGATTTGGTATCACAACGTTCTTGACGCAGGCAGCAAGAACTTTGTGCAGAGCTGACTCAAAGAGTTTTAAGGCGACACAAAGGAGTGCGATCGGGCGATAGTTAGAAACGGCTGACTTATCACCAGACTTAAATATGGGAAAAATTTGAGCGATCTCCCATGCACGAGGAAATTTACCTAAAAGTAAGCAGTTGTTATAAATGGAAGTTAAGACAGGCACAAAAATGTTGCCGTAAGCCTTCACGAGGGCTGTGGAATCCCATCTGCACCACAGGAAGATGACGGTTTCATCCGTTTAAGGCTATCATTGACAAGTTTTTCATCGAACATAAGTGTCCCAGCAAACCACTAACATCCCTGCGACGTCCCAAAAAGATCCGAACGTCTATGTCCCAGCAGTATCTCTATTAGACATCCGTACAACGTGCAATATTTTAATAAACATTTTTGGATGTTGAGATAACGTAGCTGGTACCTTAATGTCGGACGTTTTTTCAACTTTGCTAAAGACTTACTCTCGATGTTGCTGCTATTTCATTTGGGTACGGTATTTAGACATATTTTGCTGACGTTGTTCAGATGTTGCTGCTATGTCTGTTTTTTACTTCGAACATGTCTGTCGCAGTTACATTTATTTTAGCAATATCTGCTATACTTTATTTTCAAACTCTCCGCATGTGTTTTGTAAGGGTTTTGTACCGAGGGATTTGTGCAAGAATTGTAATCCACCACTATTGCTTTGAACCTTTGACCATCAAAACAGTAGCCCTATACCGAACATCACGGAAAGAGGCAGGGACTTAGTGCAGAATTCGCTTACAAGCGACGTTGCCAACGAGCCTTCTAAGGTTTTCTTTTTTTTTTTTTGGGGGGGGGGGTCGGGGGTCATTGCCGTCGAATCTGAACAAAATAAGATAGGATGATGAACGAAGACTCAATTAGCATAACTTTATTTGCTACTTGATTTAACCTTGATGTTACGTACCGACTGAAGCTTCATGAATTCAAAGTGTGAGCAAAGCAAATTTAGGGGCTGCCTTGATACTGAGGTTACCGTCAAACGTCACTTTCAGGTTACACGGCAAGGTACTCTGCCTTTTTTTGCCTTGAAAAAAATTTCGATGACACCCTCATTGCAAAAAAAAATATAAAAAAAATCCGTGAGGTTTTGCCAAGATTCGAACCATAGACTTTGAAAACACAACACCAGCACCTAAGCTCCAATCCACTGGAACACGAAGGGAAAAAATGCGTGGACCCAAGAATTTGGTACCCTAACAGAGACTGCCAGCGAATATTGTTGGGTAATTCTTTTTGGTCGTATTTGACAAATTTCGGCGGTGCTAACGCTTGTTTCTTCCGCACCGATCTTGGAGGTGAGGTCAAATATGCTGATACTGCAAGTGATGTAACCAAAGCACCCTCATTTAAGCCAAGAAAATCTATCGCGCTTCATCGTTCCCCCTATGCAAGCCACGGTAGCCGCGAATGAAATTGAATGCACCGCTAGATTTCTGGCGTTGATAAACTTTGTTCGTTACGCACCGATCTTGCAGACAAGCCCATCATGCTAACACTACAAGCGATGTAGCCAGAGCTCCCGTATTTAACTCGCAAAAATCTCTCCCAGACCCCAGATCTCCCCGATGAAAGCCAAGCTAGCTACGGAGGAATGCGCACTTTCGAACATAAATAGCTTGTAATTTGCCTCAAGGCACCAAATTACCGCACGTTAAAAAAAGTATTGTTTTCTGCGAACGTAATGACCGCAAACCAGGAAATGGACATGGAATCCGCACGATGTCGCGCGCTTTCGGATGCTTTCTGGCCCTGCGTCGATGCTGATATCTGGCGAACAGCATAGACATCGGCGTAGCTACATAGGAGCAGTGTGAGAGTGAACTTGCCAGCTCGGACCTAAGTAAGCAGCTTTGTCTCGCTGAAAGGGCGAAGACGGCAGGCCGCACCAACGGAGTCCTGGACTAAGAACCCCGCCCACTTCCAAGCTCGATCTACCTGTTCAATAAAGTTTTCTCCTCCCCGTCCTTTTCCCGCGTCAGTTCACGTCGCAGTGCATTTTGCCGACGCCGTCAACGCGGGGCAATGTCGACGCACGAAAGCGCGGAAAATACGCTGCAAGTGGTCGCGGCCTCAGAAGAAACCGTAAAATTACGGCGCCCACAACCCCACGGCAGCTGTATTTACACCGCAGACCCTGAAATCGCTTTAAATGCCGTAATCTAGATTGCCGGTACAATTACTGTTTTCTTACCCACGCTCAGATACCCACGAGATACCCACGAGAGATACCCACGCTCAAGCTTTTCTTGTATATAATTGGAAACTAATATCTGTATTTAACAATAACTTGGGCATATATTTCGCAACGCGTTTTTATCAAGGTGGGTGTCTTTCAGGAACTAGTTTTTCCCTCGGACTAACACGAGACAGGAAGTGGCTGCGCGGCGAGTCCGATCGTCCGACAGTGTATTAACTGCACTCTGTATCGATACGCGTGCTACAGGCCGGTGACGGCACGGGTGTGCACGCCTTCAACTTTCATTATTTCGGTGATTTGACTACCATGGATTTATCTACCGGACGAAGAAATACTGCCAAGTAGTGGATATAAGTGAGCACTAGTGAGCCTTGTTTTCTTGTCATATGTATTTAACGTAGCAGAGTTGCTCTGGAACTTCGGTACGCGTAAGCGGTTAGCCCTAGCGATTTGAGGGACTCGCTTTGTGCGTTGCGGAGCTTTGTCGGTAGACCTTTGTACCTGGCTGCTGCGTTTGTAAACAGAATCAATTCTCGCGCAATTTCTAGCCCTGTGTTTGGTGAAGTGTTTGTGTTCTGTCCTGTTTTGCTAGGCGAATGTTTTGATATGAAATAACAGAAGCTGAAGAGTGCGAATATAAGTGCGTGTGCGAATATAAGCGCGTGTGCGAATATAAGCACGTATAGGTTACACGCACATTGTTTATTTTTAGCGTGATATTGGTTTTTGTTTCGTTTCTGCAGGTGCCGTTTTTTTCGTCATAATAGTTTTCGGTTAAAAAACGTGCACAATAAATTGAATGATTGCCGTGCGTGTAGCATTACAATAAAATAATAAATCGAGTGAATTCCGAGAGTACAGCATTAGATTAAAATGCCATCTGGATGTTTTTTTCGCGTTTAGATTGAGTGTTCAATCTTTTCGAACGTTCAGTTTGGTCGTGAAATGTTGGAATGAAACACGTGTATGCAACCTGAATTTATTTGTAACGTCAGAACTACACGCATGTCGTAACTGGTACAGTAGTGTGAGCAGCGCTGGTTGTGCTTCGTACTCTTACTGCAGCATCGCAAACGTAAATTAACCTTTCAGAACCTAGCAAAAATATTCAAAAATGGCCGTTAAATTTCTGTCACTTATGGAATTTTCAGCTTAATGAATTTAGTGTGGAACATACCTTGGTGATCAGAGTAACACAGCATTTGGGATTTCGCAGGTTTAAGGCAGAGTATGATTCTGGTGTGTGGCCTGTCGTTTGCTAATAACTTACATGTTGCAGGCTGCTGACTGGTGCAACTTAGACTATGTGTGAATGTTATTATGCTGTAAAAATGTCTTGCACTACTTTGATGCTTCCCGCTGTACAACGTATACTTCAACTAAAAATGTAGGCCTAGCAGGACAAGCGAACCAGACAACATGACGAGTGTTTCAGTGATGTGCTTTTTGAAGGTTTAGTTATGCATATATACCAGCTAGCCCACCTCGCCATTCTGCTGCACGAAGTATACGTCCATGGCAGTGACGCTGTCCGGGTTTGTGCATGTTTCCTTTTGCCACATTTTGTGGACGTGGCTTCATACGTGTATATATTGTCACTTCAATCCACCAAGCGGTTAGGATAGACACAAAAAAAATATTTTGCAAGTTCAGATGGGACCCGTAGCTGGCTAAAATGTCCTCAGAGTCTCCATTCACGAAATATAGTTCTTATATTTAGTGGTGCCTCACATTAGCTGTCATAGTTAGTGTTAAGGTTGCCTTAGTAGTGCCAATGCTGACATTAAAGTATATCCACTCCGCTCTATTCCTGTCCCTTAATGTTACACCCATTTTCAAGCCGTCTATTGCCTGCTAAGTCGTCCTTAATTTAAGTTAGACCCTTTTAGTTAGCCTGGAAGTTTCTGCCTCGTAGTCGAGTAGCGGTAGCATGCAGCTGTCATACACTCTTTTTCAGGGACAATGTAAGCGGCCATTCTGTATTATACCAGTCTTAAAAATATGTATTAACAACACAGATTTTCCTGTACCCATGCCTAGATTGATGAACGGGTTTGCAAGGGAGGTGCTACTGCAACAGTCTGCACAAGGCGACTGCTCAAGCTACTGTTGACGGTCAACTTGGCTCAGGACTTCTCCTGGTTTGGGAAACAGGGAACACGCTTTTTTCCACCTGCGAGTGGCATCCTGCATTGTGTGTAACTAGATATCTTCGAGTTGTTACAGACATTAAATTCTTTCACCAGACAATGTATAGCGACCAGATTTTTATTGTCAGTCACATCCTGCGCAAATATCAGCTTTGTCGACAACCTGCGGCTTCCTAGTTTTTATTGCTAGAAGCGGTATTAAATTTCTTTCACCCTTTGCACCATGAAATTTTTACTCACTTTCCAACCAATCCGGTCTGCAATTATTTTAGCAGTTTCTGGCACCACAACGAAGAACGCAAACTGTTCAAGAATCCCTACCATAACTGATGATGGAGGCATGCACCATTGAACCATTATTGAATCATTTCCGTGCTTCCATGCGTTTTTATTTTGTGCGATTTTTCTTTGAGCGTATCACTTGGTGTGAATCACGTAGTCAAGCAAATCTGTCTTCTTGTAACTAATATTCAATCATTTCCGTGTTCCCCGTTTTTTCGTTTTCCCCAAATCATATCACTTTGTGTGAAATACTGAAATAGTGAAACCTTTTGTTTTCCTAACCAGAATTCAATAAGTTGTTTCTAAAATTTTTTGCTGTTTTATTGTTGTCCTGCCATTTCACTAAGTGTGAATCATTTCATCACGTAAATTTCTACTGCTTTTGCAACCGCCGTAGTCATTTTTTTATACACACCTTTTAAATGCAGAGCATCTGATTCACTCGCCTTGTCCCTCCGGCGTCGTCGTCGGCGTTGTCCGCCCCTCCCCCATTCTCCTCGCCGCGCCAGCTGCGCTCTCCGCCGCTCACCCCCTCTCCTCTCCTATAGCGAACACTCTCTCGCGAGGGGCATTGATTGGATTCGATTGGATTGGCTTGGCTTGGCTTGGATTGGATTGAATTTTTATTGCATTAAAGTGGATTGTGTTGGATTGTGTTGCGTCATAACCGCGGCACGTTGCATCATAGCCGCGGCAGGCGTGCTGGGGCCGGCGCATGTGCAGTACTCTCTCATCCGCGGTTTCCTCTCCTTCGGGCGCGCTGCGCATATAACCGGTGTGCCGTTCTCCGGCGAAGCAACATCCACGCTTGGCTCAAACACCTAGAGTCCACGCCGCTTTACAAGTACGCCAACGTCGTCATCGACTGGGGTCGGCTTCCGCAGTCCCCTCAACGTTATGCGCGCTATAAAACGCGGTCCCTTCGCCCCTCCGCCTATGCGTCACATCTACACAGGGGTTCCCGCGAGGGGGGGGTGGGAGTGTTTCTATAGATCATAACCATTTCCCTAGATGTTGGTTTGTTTAAAGGAGCACTGACACCAATTTTCGGTGTTAATATTATTGCACAGTCCGCTTCCTTCACTCAACATAATACCCTGGCTGAAATATGAGCGGCCTGCGACGCGAAGAACGTAGTTCAATTGGATCTCATTTATCGCGCCGACGGAGCAGCGCGCGGAGCGGCACTCAGCAAATGGACATCAGCGTGACGTCAATCCAAGAGCGGAAAAGAAGTGACGCGACAGCGCTCGTCAAAAACTCGTGACGTCCCTTCACGCGCGCGACCCCACGAGCGGCGAGCGCGCGCAACACCCTCTCAAGCGGGCGCCGGTGACGTCCGCACAAAGCGGTGACGTCTGTCCGGGAGTCTGTCATATGCGCCGTTCGGGATGAAAGCGCGGGAATTTGAAACAAACGATTTTCAGGCCGTTCAATGTAATTAACTATCGCGCGCTGAAGTATTTGAAGGGCTGTTTCGGGTTCGCCAGACCATTAAGCATCGATAAAAACAATAAAAGTGGAACATGAAATTTTCGTGTCAGTGCTCCTTTAAAGTAGCTTAAATTTGTATGGCACTCACAACCACCACTCAACACCACTTCTGTGTTTCCTAGGTGCTTTTGTTTTATTGTTCCACAAACTTTTCACTACATGTGAACTATTTAGTTCCGTAAATTTGCTGTGTTTTTATAACCACCATTAAATCATTTCTTTGTTTTCACACTTTTCTTGCGTTGTTTTTCACCCAATTATTTTAATGTGCGATATTTCAAGTTGGATAACTATCTTGTGCTTGTACCCTGGGTTTACATGTTTGCTTTTATTCCTATTTTTTGCAACCTTTCTGCTGTGTGTGACTTATTTATAGTCATGAATATCTGTACTATTCTTGTAATTGTACAATGTGTACCCTGTGGGCCAGGGCAGATAGGAATGAAAATTAAAGTGGTTGTGTTGCGAAAGCATATTACATAATTTGAAAGTCAATATAAACTGTTTTATCTGAACTCTTGTGTTTTATGTGTACTTTGAAAGCGTTCTTACTACCCAGCTGCAGGTACTTACAGATAGGATGGGAGACTGTCATTTAGTTATTTTAATTTTTGAATTGTTTCTGTGATAGTTTATTTGCAGAAGGCCTGTACAGCCGTGCTGTATGGTACAATTCGATGACGCTACTATGGTTGCCTTAGTGTCCAGGGCGCTTGTGCTGATCAGGACTGGTTAGCTGTTACTTACTGCCTCTTGTTTTCGATGCGACATTTCTTGTTTAGAGCGGTCCTTCGTGTGCTTCTACGAGAGTGTGTGGTCAGCTTGGCACTCACATATGAGACTTCATGCAGTATGCAGCACTTCAAAAGTGGAAACACATTATTCTAGAAACCAGGTGACAAGTAACAGCAAACAGTGCTGAATAGCTAGTAAGACATGTATTTAAGGTATAAATGCCCATAACACGTAGGCAACCTTGGAAAGGGGGCTGGCCAAACTTCCAACTAATGTAAAAGAATGTAAACTTCAGGCATACAGGTTCATCTCAACAATATCATACTAACGTACACAAGCCATGAATATAAAAAAACTAATGCTTGTGCCAAAGACAGAAAACAAATGTAGAACAGACATCTATATACGTCTTGCATGCGTACCACGACAACATCCATTAGACGTACCACTAAGGTAACGTCCCGTAAACAGCGTATAAAAGTACTATGAGACGTCTATTGTAAGTTATCTTTTGTGTTATTTAGACTGTTTTTTTGCAGTTGTAGCAATGTTGAATATATGTAACTTTGATCCCAACGGTACGTCTCCTGGACATCTGCAATGTTCATTGCTGACGTCTCCGGGATATCTGCACGATGTAACGTGATTTGCTGGGGTACTAAAATTAGACATATTATTAAACGATAGGCGTTCGTCGTGACCATCTGGCAGTTGAAAGACAGAATGAAAGTACTGAGCAAAGCTCGTGGCAACATCCTCACCCTGTTCCCCATCGGAATTAAGAAGGCTAATGTGTTCTTTAGACGCCTTAGAACGGCCGCGTACATACCTCCAGAAGTCAGCCGGTTTCTGAGACGCAGAAGCCTCTAACGACACTATATAGAGCTGGTGGTCACGCCGGTAGAGACTTTTACAAAGTGAGCGATACCGACTAAACTCCGATTTCCACTTGTCAAGCCCAGAACGCTTGGCCTTTTTGTGGGCGCTGTCCTTAAGTTTAGGCGAACTTCGAAGTTCGTTAGAGAACCAGTGGGGAAATTTGGAATGAACAGGCCTATAACAAGGGATGTACTTTTCAATGCCACTGCCGACAATTTCGGTAAAACGTGGAACCTGTTCGTCAACCTCATTAACATCAAAAACACTAGACCATTCAGCAGATGAATAGACGTGATACAGCCCAGCGTAATCTCCACGCTTGAAAGCATATCGCGGGACTGCACAATTGTCAACACCGCCAGAGCGATGCTGGGTCGCGACCGAGACAGAGACAATAAGAGGGGGGTGAAACTTGTCGGGGTGCACAAGGGATATTTCGGAGGCACACACTTGTACGTTTTTTAAGTTTGAGAAGCACACATCTAGAACATAACCACAAGAGTTTTCTATGCGGCAAAACTGCTGCATGGAGGTGAGCGATTTAAAATCTAATAGCATGCTGCATTTCTGCGCGGAATAATGGTTTTTTTGCTCAAAGGAAAGACTGTTCCAGCGAATACCTGGGGTGTTGAAGTCCCCAAGTATATTGAGCTTATGGTTGGAGTGTGCATTTGAGACATTTTCTATGGATGTGAGTGTTCGAATAAATTCAGAAGGTAATACATCCGGGGAGATAAAGAATGCGCCGATGAGTAGCTTCTCGCCCCTCGTGAGGCCTAACTCAATCCAGACTGATTCGTCTAGGGTCTCGAGGTCAGCACGCCGCATGCACTGCACTGAGTGATCAACGGCAATGAGAACCCCACCACCTTTTTGTTTAGGTCCAGTTAATTTTCTGTCGCTTCTAAAGATTTGATAGTTAGAAGGGAAATAGTCGGAAGACGAGATATCATCGGAAAGCCAGGTTTCACTAATGACAATAGCAGAAAATTTAGAGCATACAATATTTCTAATAAATTTAGAGGACTTAGTTTGTAGACCTCGAGTGTTTTAATAGTATATGTCGAGGCTATCGTACTTACTGATTTTCAGTTATTTTACAGCTGTGCAGCATACCAGGGTGGACCTTACCTTGGAACGGCTTGAAGAAGCAGCCTTTTGGACGCATAGATGGGTCGCTCAGGCGCCTAAAACACTCCTCGTTAACAGTTACGCAATAAGAATAGGAGTCGTACTTGGTCCTAAGGCGTTTGCACGACAATGGCGTAACTTGCACAGTTGACAAGTGGGCCAACAGTTGAGCAGATGTGGTGTTAGCCGACAGTTTTGAAACAAAGATGGTCCTAGAGCTCGGTGGTCGGTGTACCACAACCAGCTGAGAAGCTTCCGACGCACCCATGCGCGGAGGGCTCCTTTTCTTCTGCAAGTTTGTCGGTGGGCCATTAAACGCAGTGTCGGACCTTGGAGGCGAGGGCAGAGGGTAGACCAAAGGGGAAACCAAAGTGCTCAAGGCCATAGCAGGTTGACTGCTGGGGCGTTCGTTAAGCAGTGGTAGAGGACAGGAAGGGGGCACCTTCACCAGCTGCACCGGCGGCGGCTTCGGCGAACGACGACCTCGTAGAGATACCAGACGGCGGTGACGTCACCAGCGGCATGAAAGGATTAGCAGGCTTCGGGGAAGCAGGCGGAGGAGGCGGGGGACGCGCGAGCTCCCCTCGCAGGCGGCGAATTTCCTCTCGCAGGGAAGCGACGATTGCAGCCTGCTGGACAAGCCCAGCCACATTGTCCCGTCGCAGAAGCCGGTTCTCCTCGCGCAGCTCGGTGGCTGCATCGCCGAGAAAGGACAGGCTGGCGCAGGCTTCAGAGAGGAGATTCCTCAGGGCACCGACCTCTGCGCATAGGTCTGCGGAAGGAACGAAACTTGCTCCGACAGGGGACGCCACTCGTTCGGCTGGGATGTTCGCTCCCTGACCGTCTTCGCTGGTTTGCTCACCGCGGTCGCTAGGCCTAGCGGGTGACGACGCAGCCACACAGAGATTAAACACGAAGGGCTGCTCACGGGAGATCAGGCACTGTAGTTCCTTGTCTGGAAGAAGAATGCACTTTCCGTGCGCACGGCGTTTGCACGCAGAACATCGAAAAAACTCCTGCCTGCCGAAGAAAGCGAGGCAGCAGTGGAGACACTTGTCCTTACTTGGCGCCATCATGCGACCAAAAAGTAATAACAATAACAATAATAATAATAACAATATAATCAATCAATCAATCAATCAATCAATCAATCAATCAATCAATCAATCATGTTTATTTACGTGCCCAGGAACAGCCAGAGGCCTGAGTGCTGGCGCACGGATAGTTACATGAAAACAAAATACAAGAAACATATTGCAAGAAACAAACAAGCGACAAGACACACACAAATTGAAGTAGCGAAAATTACAGAAATAAAGCACAGGCGGAGCCTGGGTACAGGTAAAAAAGAAAAAAGATGCCTTCGTGGCTCAGCTTATTGTAATGAATACACAACAAGCAGAGAACAAAGTTTGACAGTAAGACGACAAAAACAATGACAAGAGTATAGAGACAAATGATAAGACAAGCATGATAAGTAAACAGTTTCAAAAACAGGCAACTATATTGGTTAAACAGAACCGCAGAGAAACCAAATTTCAGCAATAAAAAAAAAAAGAAAAACGAACGACAGAGATATCATAGATGTTTAACATACTGTGTTCAACAGCGCAGTACGGTAAATTGTAAAGGAGCTTTGAAAGATGTCAAGGCGTTCAGAGAAGCGGTTGTAGCAATTCTGTATTCTGCGCACAGGAGAATGATTGGAGTTGCGCGCAGCGGTCAAGAAAGGGCGATGCGACCTGGTGGGCCTCTGTGTGTGTAAGCAGGTCCGCGCAAGAAAGGTCACCATGAACAATTTTGTGAAGAAATGTAAGGTCTGCACGCATACGTCTGCAGGTCAACGAAGGGATGGAAGTAACTATGGGTAAGTCAGAATCAGGATGAAAACTGTGATTGTGATGACGGTGCTTAAATATGGATAATAACTTCTTCTGCACACGTTCTATTAATTCACTACTAGACTTGGAGATGCCGTTCCAGGCAACAGAAGCATATTCTAACTGGGGGATACATATTGCATTGTATAGCATTAGAAATGGATCTGGAGAAGAGAATTCCTTTGTAATCCGACACACATTTCCAAGACTTCGTAGCGCTCGCCGGGCGATGAGCCTAATATGAGAAGAAAAAGAGAGGGTACTGTCGAAAAGAACCCCGAGGTCCCTAATCTCCTCAACCCTTTGCAAAGGAGCTCCCTCTATACTGTAGGAAAACAGTAGACGATGGGTTTTCCGGCTGTACGTGACAACCTTTGTTTTAGCTGGATTTAAAATTAGACAGTTTTTGCTGCACCAGACCGATAAATCCGACACATCCCTCTGCAAGGCACAGCAGTCCTGAAAACTGCTAATGTGCCTAAATAGTTTGATATCATCAGCATAGAGAAGAAATGAAGATTTTGTTAACACTGTTGACACATCATTGATAAAGATAGAAAACAATAGTGGACCCAGCACAGAACCCTGAGGTACACCACTCGTTGCAGTGTAAATACTAGACCTTTTGAAGTTTACATCTACGTAAAAGTACCGGTCAAGGAGATAGTTGGACAACAAGGCAACAAGGCTTGCATCAACACCGGACGTAGTAAGCTTGTTAATTAATAATTTATGGTTCACTACATCAAACGCCTTACTGAGGTCAAAATAAATAACATCCAACTGGCCGTTTTCACAAACTGCAGCCGAAGCCTGAGTCACGAAGCTTGCAAGATTTGTAACCGTCGATCGACCCGAGAAAAAGCCGTGCTGATTTGGTATGAGAACGTTCTTGACGCAGGCAGCAAAAACGGTGTGCAGAGCTGACTCAAAGAGTTTTGAGGCGCCACAAAGGAGTGAGATTGGGCGATAGTTGGTAACGGCTGACTTATCACCAGACTTAAATATTGGAAAAATTCGAGCAATCTTCCATGCACGAGGAAATTTGCCGAAAAGTAAACAGTTATTATAAATGGAAGTTAAGACAGGCACAAAAATGTTGTCGTAAGCCTTCATGAGGGCTGTGGAATTCCGTCTGCACCACAGGAAAATGACGGTTTCATCCGTTTAAGGCTATCATTGACAAGTTTTTCATCGAACAGAAGTGTACTAAAATTAGACATATTTTTAAACGATAGGCGTTCGTCGTGACCATCTGGCAGTTGAAAGACAGAATGAAAGTACTGAGCAAAGCTCGTAGCGACATCCTCAACCTGTTCCCCATCGGAATTAAGCACACTAATGTGTTCTTTAGACGCCTTAGAACGGCCGCGTACATACCTCCAGAAGTCAGCCGGTTTCTGAGACGCAGAAGTCTCTAACGACTCTATATAGAGCTGGTGGTCACGCCGGTAGAGGCTTTTACAAAGTGAGCGATACCGACTAAACTCCGCTTTCCACTTGTGAAGCCCAGAACGCTTGGACTTTTTGTGGGCGCTGTCCTTAAGTTTAAGCGAACTTCGAAGTTCTTTAGAGAACCAGTGGGGAAATTTGGAATGAACAGGCTTATAACAAGGGATGTACTTTTCCATGCCACTCCTGACAATTTCGGTAAAACGTCGAACCTGTTCATCAACATCATTGACATCAAAAACACTAGACCATTCAGCAGATGAATAAAAGTGATAGAGCCCAACATAATCTCCACGCTTGAAAGCATATCGCGGGACTGCACAATCGTCAACACCACCATAGCAATGCTGGGCAGCGACAGAGACAGAGACAATAAGAGGGGGGTGAAACTTGTCGGGGTGTACAACAGATATTTCGGAGGCACACACTTGTACGTTTTTCAAGTTCGAGAAGCACACATCTAGGACATTACCACAGAAGTTTTCTATGTGGCAGAACTGTTGCAAGGAGGTGAATGACTGAAAATCTAATAACATGGTGCATTTCTGCGCTGCATAATGGTTTTTATGCTGAAATGAAAGACTGTTCCAGTGAATACCTGGGGTGTTGAAGTCCCCAAGTATAATTAGCTTATGGTTGGAGTGTGAATTGGAAACATTTTCAATAGATGTGAGCTTTAGATTATATTCAGCAGGTAAAATATCCGGGGTTATATAGAATGCACCGATGAGCAGCTTCTCGCCCCTCTTGAGGCCTACCTCAAGCCAGACTGATTCCTCAGTCTCGAGGTCTGCACGCCGCACGCATTGCACTGAGCGATCGATGGCAATGAGAACACCGCCACCCTTTTGCTTAGGCCCAGTTAACTTTCTGTCACTTCTAAAAATTTCATATGTCGGAGGAAAATAGTCGGAAGATGAGCTATCACACGGAAAACAAGCGCTAAACAAAAACACGGGACGAGGAGTAGACGGGACAAGCGCTGACTTTCAACAAAAAGTTCATTGCCGCTCCAGCGCTTATAAACAAGTCTGGGAGCACGAAGAGAGGGGAAAAAAGAAAGGGAAACATCAAAAACGGAGGCCAAAAAAGGAAGAACAGTGACGTGCCGCCTACGATAAGAAATCCAATTCGTGTTTCGATAAAGCCACAGACGGCCTGCTGACGCATTGATCTCCCGACCTCGCTATCTCGGCCGCTTCCACAATTTCCCTTGTGAGGGCCGAGCGGTGAAAATACAAGATGGTAGTCTGGTCGTACAGGGGATGACACTGGTTACCCGAGACAAATTTTTTACAGTGGGCAGCCAGCTGGCCGTCGGTGGCAACGCTCCTGACCTTGTTCTTGTGTTCTTGTAGGCGAACGTTCAAGCATCTGCCGGTCTGGCCGATATAGTGTCCGCCGCACGACAAAGGAATTTTGTAGACAACGCTACGTCGGCATTTCACAAAAGCGTCTCTGTGCTTGATAGCGCAGATCGGTTTGATAGCACAGAGACGCTTTTGTGAAATGCCGACGTAGCGTTGTCTACAAAATTCCTTTGTCGTGCGGCAGACACTATATCGGCCAGACCGGCAGATGCTTGAACGTTCGCCTACAAGAACACAAGAACAAGGTCAGGAGCGTTGCCACCGACGGCCAGCTGGCTGCCCACTGTAAAAAATGTGTCTCGGGTAACCAGTGTCATCCCCTGTACGACCAGACTACCATCTTGTATTTTCACCGCTCGGCCCTCACAAGGGAAATTGTGGAAGCGGCCGAGATAGCGAGGTCGGGAGATCAATGCGTCAGCAGGCCGTCTGTGGCTTTATCGAAACACGAATTGGATTTCTTATCGTAGGTGGCACGTCACTGTTCTTCCTTTTTTTGGCCTCCGTTTTTGATGTTTCCCTTTCTTTTTTCCCCTCTCTTCGTGCTCCCAGACTTGTTTATAAGCGCTGGAGCGGCAATAAACTTTTTGTTGAAAGTCAGCGCTTGTCCCGTCTACTCCTCGTCCCGTGTTTTTGTTTAGCGCTTGTTTTCCGTGTGACGATGAACCAACACGCCCAAACCTTTTCCCTTCTGATGAGATATCATCGCAAAGCCAAGTTTCAGTTATAACAATAGTAGAAAATTTGGAGCGCACAACATTTCTAAGAAATTCGGAGGACTTAGTACGTAGACCCCGAGCATTTTGATAATAGATGTCGAGAGTGTCGTTCTTACTGGTCATTCTCAGAAGTTTCACAGCTGTGCACCATGCCAGGGTGGAGCTTGCCTTGGAACGGCTTGAAGAGGCAGCCCTTTGGCCATATAGGCCTCGTGCGCTCGTTGGAGGCGCCACTGAATTGGAACCGGTGGCGCCCCCTCCGGCGCCGCGCCGCATTTTTTGCTTGTCCGCCGTTCCGTGCAACGCAGCTCCGCAAGGCTTTCTCTATGGCTCGGCCGCGTCCGCGCGAGGCCAGCATGACGGCGCCAAGCGGATCGTGCGTGCTGTATTGCGGTTTTAGTAAAATACAGAGCCCTGAGAAGTATTTCAAGGGAAGTTGCTTCAGGCGCGGCATCAAGCTTTACGCGAGCAACCACGTGTACGGCGTAAAAGAAGAAATCCTCAGCGAGACGGCGCCGTCTGAAATCGTGGCCAGGTGCATTCCGCAGATGAAGAGCACTTGCGACTACGACGTGCGGCTGGAGGTGAGTGAATTGTATTTGAGATACCCTTATGTGCTTATTTCACGTACATGGTGATTTGTTTTGTTTATGTAGTTGTCGTCGAACCCAAGGCGCATTGTGCGAGGCCGCTGTTCGTGCAAGGCTGGCTGCCGCGGTTGGTGTAAACACGCGGCGGCGGTGGCCGTTTTCATAAACAGCCACGAGGAGAAATCGTGCACGGAGTTGCCGCGTGCTTGGGGGAAACCCTCTGCGCGACCGACCCTGGACACGAAGAAACAGATAAAGGAACTCTTTGCAAGTAAGCACGAGGAGCGCTTTCTTGAATTGTTCAGATTTTTCAACATTGAAGCATGCGTGCTTTTTTGTATTGCATCATACAACTTGATAATTATTTATACAGGTCGCCCCTTGCCTGCCCCAGTACTCAAACCCCTGTGCCCGAAAACGGTACATGCCCAATTCTCCGGCGTGAGGTGTGCGTTCGCGGACATGATCGCGTGCGAGGACAGCCACGACGAAAATGCAGATCCAACCGGTGCTTCCACAGAAGCTGTAGACGAAAGTCTCAATCTCGGCATCGAGGTTGTCAAATCGCTGCTCGGGGAAGCGCGAGAAACGTACGCAACCATGCAGGTGGCGAGCGTGGTACCCCTGACAATAAACAGGTGCAACCTGCTCGCTATGCTGGAGCAGAGAGAGGAAACGTATTACAAAACGTTTGTGAAAAAAAGCGTGGAGCAGATAGCGGAGATCGCGCTTTTAACCCTGGGCCAGGCTGCTGTAGACAGGTTTGTTATATCTGCAGCCTTTATGTGCTTCACAGCGTGTTGTGCATTTTATACAAAATGGCACATTTTGTCGCAGATGGCACCAAGAGCGGAAGCACCGCATCACAAGCACGATGGCCCACCGCATCAAAACGAGGAGGACAGAGTTTGAAGCACTTGCAGCTGCACTCGCTTCACCGCGCCCATTCTGGGCGCGGTCCTGCGCGGTCCGAAGAGCCTGCGCTCCTCTTCGTACGGCTTCCACGGAAAGGAATAAAAACTGGTTTTCGGGAGCTTGTCAGCAGTGTTGGCGTAGCTGTTATGGCATCCGTAGACGCAACAGTACACTGATTTGCGTGTTTTCGCCCGCACAGGCGCCATCCCGCAACACTTCGTTAGTGGCGGCGGCTGACTTCGCTAAGACCCGGACAAGCAAAAAACGCCGCGGAGGCTGCCAGGTGGCGCTGCGTGTACGGCCGAAGTAGCAGCGCACTAGCCCTATAGACGGGTCGCACAGGCGCCTGAAACACTCTGCGTCAACAGTTACACAAAAAGAAGAATAGGAGTCATGCTTGGTTTTAAGGCGTTTGCACGACAATGGCGTGACTTGCACATTCGACAAGTGGGCCAACAGTTGCCCAGATGTCGTGTTAGCCTACAACTTCGAAACAAAGATGGCCCTGGAGCTCGGCGGTCGGCGCACCACAACCAACTCAGAAGCTTCCGATGCACCAACGCGAGGTGGGCTTCTTTTCTTCACTAAGTTCACCGGCGGAGGCAAAGGGCAGTCCGATGGGGAACTCAAATCACTCAACACCACACCTGGTTGACCGCTGGAGCGTTCTAAGAATGCCGAAGCGTTCGTCGAGGACAGGAGGGGGCCGCCTTCACCCGCTGCACCGGCGGAAGCTGCGGCGAACGACGACCTCATGGGGAGACCGGAGTGCGGTGACGTGACCGGTAGCGTGGAACGGCTAGCAGGCTTCGGGGAAGCAGGCGGGGAAGGCGGCGGACGGGCGAGCTCCCCTCGCAGGCAGCGAACCTCCTCACGCAGGGACGCGACGGTTGCAGCCTGATGGGCAAGCCCAGCCACATTGTCCCGTCGCAGAAGCCGGTTCTCCTCGCGCAGTTCGGTGACAACATCCCCAAGAAAAGAGAGGCTGGCGCAAGCTTCGGACAGGAGATTCTTCAAAGCAGCTACCTCTGCACGTAGGTCCGCTGAAGGGTTGAAGCTTGCTCCGACAGGGGACGCCACTCGTTTGGCCGGGATGTTCGCTGGCTCACCGTCATCGCTGGTTTGGTCACCGGGGTCGCTAGGCCTAGGGGGTGACGCCGCGGCCACACACAGATTGCAGACGAACGGCTGCTCACCGTAAATCAAACGCTGCAGTTCCTCGTCCGGAAGAACAACGCACTTTCCGTGCGCACGGCGTTTACACGCCGTGCGCACGGAAATAATAATAATCAATGAATCAATCAATCAATCATTTATTTAACGTGCCCAGGAACAACCCAGAGGTCTTGATGCTGGCGCACAAAGAAAGAAAAAAAACTAAGAATAACACAATAGAACAAGATGACTGTTCAGAAAAAAAACTATCAGAGACACAATGCGTACAGAAATATTAGGACGACAGGACAAAAGTAGATTAATACAGTATGAGAAATAGCCAATGATAATGACGAAAAGTCAGATAATATACATACATACATACATACATACATGCATACAACAATGCGCCAGATAAAGTAAAAGAGAAGGATATAAACAAATTGCACATGTGATGTTATCTTATAACGGTGGAAACCTTGGAGGTAAACGATAATTGTGACCCATCAAAAACATCGAGGTCAAGAAAATAAAAATTACAAAGACTTTGTATCCTGTTGAGGGTTGAGTGCTGAGAGAGGCGGGTAGTTACAAGAAACGACCTGCTCTCTCTTGTTGCTTCCGCGGAATCCGAAAATTAATACTATTGAGCAGTATAGGACAGGATATAGTACCGTGAACAAGCTTGAAAAGAAAGAAGAAAGATTTCGATCGGCGAAATCGCTCCGATCGGCGCGATTTCGCCGGCAGCGAAGTGAAGGCAGTGACAATAGTTCAACGGTGTTAGAACACGAGCCAGAGTCATTTTTAGCGAAGCGACGGTTGTAAACGCTTTGAAATTTTTTTCTGGACGCGCTCAACTACGTTACTTAAGGAATTAGAGATGCCATTCCAGATCACAGATGCATACTCAAGTTGAGGAAGACATATTGCGGTGTACAATTTGCGGAGTGGCATAGGAGAATTGAATTCTCTCGATATTCTACAAACACAGCCGAGAGAACGAAGACCCCGCATAGCAACACGCTTAGTATGAGCTGAAAAATGCAAGGTGCTATCAAAGAACGCCGAGATCATTGATCTCACAAACCCTACATAAAGACACAGAATTGACAGAGTATAAAAAAGATACGCTAGATGATTTGCGAGTGAAACTCATGACTTTTGTTTTTGAAATATTGAGAGAAAGGTTATTGTTTTTACACCATTCTGAAAAAGAACTCAAATCAGACTGCAACAAACGACAGTCGTTTAATGAATGAGTTCCCTAAATATCTTTATATCATCTGCATACAAAAGGAAAGAAGAACTGCGAATGGCAGAAGAAACGTCGTTAACATACATTAAAAAGAGGAGTGGGCCTAATACCGAACCCTGAGGTACACCACTGGTCACTTTGTAAAAGGAGGACGTTTGGCCATTGACGGCAACATAACATGATCTGTCACGAAGGTAGCTATGCAATAGATTCACAACAGCGGTGTCAACATCAAAATGAGTAAGTTTAACCATAAGCATTGAGTGATTGACTACATCGAACGCTTTGCTGAGGTCACAGTAAATGGTGTCGACCTGTCCTTTCTGGAATACAGGTGTAGATATCTGCGTCATGAAACTGGCAAGATTAGTGACGGTTGAGCGGCCAGGGACAAATCCATGTTGATTATTATTCAATGAGTTTTTCACATTAAAAGACAGTATGTGGTGAAGGGCCAGCTCAAAAATCTTTGACATGGCACAGAGAAGAGAAATCGGTCGATAATTCGAGACATCAGTTTTAGAGCCAGACTTAAACACTGGAAAAACACGAGCAATTTTCCACATGCTAGGAAATGTGGAAGTAATCAGACAGTTATTAAATATGCTAGTCAGTACTGGGACCAATATACTGCTATAAGCTTTTAGTATGGCTGAGGGGATACCATCTGGACCACATGATAAGGATGGTTTCAAGCGCTTAACGCATTCGCTGATGATATTTTCATCTAGCGACAGAGCACTGGGTGTGTTGATTTCCAAATGTTGTTCGATAGTAGTGCTAGAGTCAGAGAATTTATAAACGGAAGAGAACTGCGTGGCAAAACAGTCAGCGACGGCTTGTAGTTCTGTTCCATCGGAGTCTAGTAGTATTAAAGGCTCTTCACTTTCGTTAGACCGTTTGCGTACATACTTCCAGAACTCAGCCGGCCTGTCAGAGGCGCTTTTTTCTAAGTGTGCAATATATGAACTGTGATCCCGTTTATATAGGCGTTTACAGAGAGTTCGAAGGCATCGGAAATCTTCCTTGCGCTCGAGAGATGGAGTGCTTTTAAGCTTTCTGTGTGCGCGATCTTTATGCTTTAGAGCACTTATAAGTTCAGACGAGAACCAGGGGGGATATTTATGGAGTTTAGGAGTATATTGTGGAATATGTTTGCGCATACCGCTTAAGATAAGTTCCGTAAGCTGATCTACCTGGTCATCAACATTGGTTTTTTTCATTTACCATAGACCAGTCAATGGAGGATAAGTCACGGTGTAAGCCAACGTAGTCACCTTTTTTGAAAGCAAATCTGGGCGATTTGTCGATGTTATTTTGAAAGCTGTGTTTTTACCCTGACAGAGAGAGTGGTAGTTTAAGCGGTGGGTGAAATTTATCGGGACGAACAAGAAAAACGTCAGACAGTGACACTTCAATAGGCTGATTGTTCGAAATACACAGATCTAATATGTTACCGCAAGGATTGGCAATAGAAATATGTTGTTGAAGGGAATTAAAAGCAAGAAAATCTAATAGCAGGCCGCACTTATTCTCTATGTATTGATGGTAATGAGAATATTTAAGTGTTTTCCAGTCGATACCAGGGGTATTAAAATCACTAATAACAACAATCCTGTGCTTCCTATGTGAAGCTATGACATTTTCAATGGAAGAGATGATGTCATTAAAAGAGATTGGGGTAATGCTAGGCGGCACATAGAAGGACCCAATCAACAGTTTTTCGCAGCGATCAAGGCTAATTTCGACCCATATTGATTCAGGAACAGTTTCAATGTCACTTCGGTGAACAGATCTCAGAGAATTATCTACAGCCATAAGCACGCCACCACCTTTTTGTTTGGTTGCACTGAAGTCACGATCACTGCGGAAGGTGTTGTAACTTGATGGAAAATAGTCTGATGAGGGAATCTCATTGCACACCCAAGTTTCGGTAATCACAATGACAGGAAACGAAGACGAAATAACATTAGCGAAGAATTCAGTTGGCTTAGTCCGTAGACCACGAGCGTTTTGGTAAAAGATGTCCAAATTACACACCTTCACTGTCAATTACAGACTCTGAAGGATGGAGCATATCATCATGTAGAATCCCACAGAATGGTTTGAAAATGCAGCCACGCGGCCACATTGAGGGGTCGTTCAGACGCTTCATGTTTTCTTCGTCAACCATGACGTAGAATGAGGAGTACGACAAATATTTTGTTTTCAGCCGCCGGCAGGAAATGGGACAAATATTTTGAGATTCGATGTGCTTCTTGAGGTCAGCAGTGGCAGTGTCAGGGCTCAACTTTGAAACAAATAGTGCCCTTTGACGCTGCGGCCGCTCAACCACCGACAATGCACACGACTCCATGGCTCCAAAGAATGCAGGCCTGCTTCCCTTCTTTGCATTCTTTTCACCCTTTGTGGCAATTGTTGTCAAAGGGGGTCGGGCAGGATCGTCAACGCGTTGCTCCGAAGGGGATTGACGAGCTGGCGGCGTAGTGCAAACAGGACTGGTCTCGGTGTCTCGAGGCGTGTCGGAGGGCGAGGGGTTGTCGGAGGTTGAGGGGATCACGGAAGCTTGAAATGGAACAACCGTCGGGGACTTCGCAGGCGCGGGGGTCACACGGCGGGCCAGCTCCTCACGTAAAAAACGAACCTCGGAGCGGAGGGAGGCGACGATTCGAGCCTGCTTGCTGTTCGGCTACGCGGGAATGGTTTTTTCGGAGGCGCTCATTTTCTTCTCGCATTTGCGACACTTCGTCGCTCAAAAAAGAAATTCCCTCCAGCGCGTCGAGGAGAAGACGGCGGAGACCGGCAATCTCACCACAAAGGTCACCTGGAGGGGAGAGAGAGGAACTGGTCGGGGGAGCGCTGGGCTGCGGAGAACACGTTTCCGTCGGGGATGCCTCCATCTCGTCTTTAGGCTTAGCGCCCGACTTGGTAGAATTGCACAAGTTGCAGCAAAATGGGCGCGATCCAGCCCTCAAAAGTTCCAGTTGGTCTTCCGGCCAGGTAACACACTTTGCGTGCACACGCAGCTTTCGCAGCGATAGAACTGTTGTTTTCCGAAAAAAGGGCAGGAGCAGAGCAAGCATGCATCCCGGCTGGGCGCCATGCTAATAATAATAATAATAATAATCAATCAATCAATCAATCAATCAATCAATCATGTTTATTTACGTGCCCAGGAACAGCCAGAGGCCTGAGTGCTGGCGCACGGATAGTTATATGAAAACGAAATACAAGAAACATATTGCAAGAAACAAACAAGCGACAAGACACACACATATTGAAGTAGCGAAAATTACAAAAATAAAGCACAGGCGGAGCCTGGGTACAGGTAAAAAAGAAAAAAGAAGATGCCTTTGTGGCTCAGCTTATTGTAATGAATACACAACAAGCAGAGAACAAAGTTTGACAGTAAGACGACAAAAACAATGACAAGAGTATAGAGACAAATGATAAGACAAGCATGATAAGTAAACAGTTTCAAAAACAGGCAACTATATTGGTTAAACAGAACCGCAGAAAAACCAAATTTCAGCAATAAAAAAAAAGAAAAACGAACGACAGAGATATCATAGACGTTTCACATACTGTATTCAACAGCGCTGTGCGGTAAATCGTAAAGAATTTCTGAAAGATGTCAGGGCGTTCAAAGAAACGGTTGTAACAATTCTGTATTCTGCGCTTAGGAGAATGATTGGAGTTGCGCGCAGCGGTAAAGAATCGCGATGCAACCAGGTGGGCCTTTGTGGTACATTAAACTCTAAACAGTTAAGCAGGTCTGCGCAAGAAAGGTCACCATGAACATTTTTGTGAGAGAAATGTAAGGTCTGCAGGCATACGTCTGCAGTTCAAGGAAGGGATGGAAGGAACTATGGCTAAGTCAGAATCAGGACCCGGACTGTGATTGTGATGACCGTGCTTAAATATGGATAAAGACTTCTTCTGCACATGTTCTATTAATTCACTACTAGATTTGGAGATGCCGTTCCAGGCAACATAAGCATATTCTAACTGTTGTATACATATTGCATTGTATAGCATTAGAAATGGATATGGAGAAGAGAATTCCTTTGTTATCCGACACACATTCCCAAGACTTCGGAGCGCTCGCTGGGTTATGAGCCTATTATGAGGAAAAAAGAGAGGGTTCTGTCGAAAAGCACCCCTATGTCCCTAATCTCCTCAACCCTTTGCAGAGGAGCCCCCACAATACTGTAGGAAAACAGCAGACGGTGGGTGTTCCGGCTGTAGGTGACAACTTTTGTTTTAGCGGTTTTTAAAATTAGGCGTTTTTTTCTGCACCAGACCGATAATTCCGACACATCCCTCTGCAAGGCACAGCAGTCCTGAACACCGCTAATGTGCCTAAATAGTTTGAGATCATCAGCATACAGAAGAAAATAAGAGTTTGTTAACACTGTTGACACATCATTGATAAAGATAGAAAACAATAATGGACCCAGCACGGAACCCTGAGGTACACCACTTGTTGCAAGGTAAACACTTGACTTTTTGTAGTTTCCATCTACATAAAAGGGCCGGTCAAGGAGATAGTTGGACAACAAGGCAACAAGGCTTGCGTCTACACCGGACGTAGCAAGCTTGTTACTTAATAACTGATGGTTCACCACATCAAACGCCTGACTGAGGTAAAAATAAATAACGTCCAACTGGCCGTTTTCACAAACTGCAGCCGAAGCATGTGTCATGAAGCTTGCAAAATTTGTGACCCTCGATCGACCCGATAAAAAGCCGTACTGATTTGGTATCACAACATTCTTGACGCAGGCAGCGAGAACTTTGTGCAGAGCTGACTCAGAGAGTTTTGAGGCGACACAAAGGAGTGGGATCGGGCGATAGTTAGAAACGGCTGACTTATCATCAGACTTAAATATTGGAAAAATTCCAGCGATCTTCCAGGCACGAGGAAGTTTGCCGAAAAGTAAGCAGGTATTATAAATTGAAGTTAAGACAGGCACAAAAATGTTGCCGTAAGCCTTCATGAGGGCTGCTGGAATTCCATCTGCACCACAGGAAAATGATGGTTTCATCCGTTGAAGGCTATCATTGACAATTTTTTCCTGGAACATAAGTGTATTAAAATTACAGTTATTATACGATAGGCGTTCGTCGTTGCCATCTGGCAGTTGGAAGACAGAATGAAAGTACTGAGGAAAACTGGTGGCAACATCCTCAACCTCTTCACCATTGGAATTAAGCAGGCTAACGTGTTCTTTAGACGCCTTAGAACGGCCGCGTACATACCTCCAGAATTCAGCCGGTTTCTGAGACGCAGCAGCCTCTAACGACTCTATATAGAGCTGGTGGTAATAATAATAATCATAATAATATCAATCAATCAATCAATCAATCAATCAATCAATCAATCAATCAATCAATCAATCAATCAATCAATCAATCAATCAATCAATCAATCAAATCAATCAATCAATCAACCTTTATTTTCGGTGCCCAGGAACAACCCCTAATGTCTTGGTGCTGGCACACCATATACAAAACATTAATAAAAGAAACGCAGGACAGCACGGTACAACACACAAAATCCTCAATATGACAGAAAAAATAATGTAAAAATACTTACAGAAATTCAGAAAAAAAAGCAAAAAAACCGTGTTGCAAGCTATGGCCCTCGGCCAGCGAAGCGTTCAAGACACTTGAGAAAAGGAAATATACAACAAAATACACAGTGCATATGATAGAGACAAAGTGTACATATCAAACGACAGTTTAGATTTCTGAAAGTTACACTGCAATAAAGTATTAGCGTAGAACGAGCGATGCCTTTGCAATGTCCCATCTTGTCGAGACACACAACAAACATAGCAACACGTTTGACAGAAAAATAGCGAAAAAAACAATGGCAGGAGTATAGACATAAATGATCACACCACCAAATCGCAGAGATAATAAAAATGACGAATGAATCGACCAATTATTTGTTTAATAGTGTGTTCAGGAACGATGTGCTTGTGCGGAAGGAAAAGTGCAGATCTCAGAAAAATATAGAAAATAGCATTGCTTAGTCTCAACAAGAATGAGACACTGAGATACACACACGCCGACACACGCACATGACCCGCGCACATATGCAAACAAGGCAAGTGTAAGACAACATGACATGATTAAAACTTTGTACACTGAAACATGTACACTGGAAAAAGATATTAGCTAAAAATCGCGCCACAATGAAGGCATAAAACTTACATACACAAGTGAATCATCGAAACAATTAGCATACATACATAGATAAACCTAACCTCGGTAGCATAAAGTGTGTGAGTTGAAGTTCCATACTAGGGCAAGCAAACTACTTCTGGTTTGTCAAGCCACGCAGTTTCTTACAAAAAGCTGGAAAGGGACGATGGAATACATCCAAACTTTCTGCGTGCATATTGTATAGGTGCTGAATGCGTCCCACGGGACTCTTGACACGGGCGGGGACATGAAACGGTCTAGGTGCCTTGTGTTGCCTGTCGGGGTTCTCAAATTTATGGCACCCAACAACTTTGTAGAATCAATGAGGCTGTGGACCAGTTTGTACAAGAATAAAAGGTCAGCCTTGGCCCTCCGGCTGTGTAGTGGGTCCATTACAAGCAAGCTGGTGGCATCAACAGCAGGATAATCTTTGGAATGCATTATAGATTCAAAAATTTTACAAGCACTGCACAGGAGGGAAATCGGTCTATAATTTTTTGCACCTGTTTTTGACCCGGATTTGCGTACAGGTACAACTTTAGCAATTTTCCAACACTTAAGAAACGTTCCAATACTAATACAGTTGTTAAACCCACATACAAGCACTGGGGCAAGGATAGGACTGAAAGCCTTGAGTAGAGCCATGGGAATGCCATCTGGGCCACAGGCTAGCGAGGGCTTCGCGTCCCGTAGGCTTTTCATCACGATTTCCTCCCCTACAAATGCCGTGCTCGGTGCCGTACCGCGACAATTGGACATCGGAGCTGACGGAACGTCGCAGGTATCTCTATACACCGTTTTAAACTGCTGAGCGAACGCGGCAGGGACGTCATCAATGATTACTCCATCGGAGTTAAGATTAATGCATTCAGTATTATGCTGGGGTGGCCTACTGTGGATATATTTCCCTAAATCTTTGGGGCTCCTTTTAAGATTGCTTTCTATGGACGTAATGCATGCAGCCCGATCACGATCATACATTTTTTTACAGAGTGACAGGTATTCTTTAAACTCTAGCTTCCATTTTTTCTCCCCACTCTTTTGAGCTCCTGTGGGCACGCTCTTTGCCTTTTAGTGCTGACCGGAGTTCACTCGATAATAATAATAATAATAATAATAATAATCAATCAATCAATCAATTAATCAATGTTTATTATAGTGCCCAGGAACAGCGGAAGCCTTCGTGCTGGAGCACTCAGAGGGGAAAATGCAGTACTGTAGTACATCAACAATTTACTAATAAACACTCAGTGAGCAAAAAAAACTACAAAAACGGCAAAGAAGATTAGATATAAAATAGTGCAATCCAACCGACTTTACACAATCAATTCGTGCTGGCGCACAGAAAAGGTATAAGACAGCAATGAAATACTTCAACAGCTGGAAAAAGAACAGTGACTGAGCAAAAAATAAGAAGAAACTACAATAACTTCAAAGAAGAATAAAAATACCATAGTGTAATTTAGCCAACATTACACAATCAATAGAAACTGTAATGTCTGGTAAATTGCAAGAAGACATCCTACAATAAGCGTAACTATACAGAAGGGTGAGTGAAAAGAAGAAAGTCTTTACAAAATCCGGGAAGCGTAAATTTTCAGTTTCAAATGGACGCATGAAGTGAATATGGCAACTTTTATTGATAAAAATGGCAAAAAAAGAAAAATTCTACGATAATTACAGTCGCAGTATAAGCACAATACATGAATAACCAGGAGCAAGAAGAAGCTCAGTGAAGTCAATGCACACGTCAGGACGATAACTGAAGAAAAAGAGAACTGCCAAGATGAACCTAGTGTTTCAGAGCTAACAACCCTACCAAAAACTCCCGAAGAGGACGCTGAAAGATATCGAGCTTCTCGGAGTGAACATTATGCAGATGATGCATTATTTGAAGAGGAGAACGCGTGCTGAGAGCTCCAGCTGCTTTAAAAGGGTGGGCGAGCCTTGTAGCTTTTTGTGGAACGCGAAAACTGATTGATTCAAGTAGTTCCGGGCATAAAATAATACCATGAAGCAATTTGTACACGAAAATAAGGTCTGAGTGGGTCCGCCGGGAACTTAGAGAAACAGTTGTAGGGATAGGCTCCGAAAGAAAACGATGCCTAAATATTGATAAAAATTCGGTCTGTACACGCTCTATACGTTGACAGTTGGAACTATAGGTTCCATTCCAAACGACAGAACCATATTCTTGTTGCGGAATACAAAGCGTTCTGAATAGTTTTAGGAATGAATAAGGAAACCGGAATTCTCTTGAAAACCTGCATACAGCCCCAAGAGAGCGGAGCGCCCACCTAGTAAGTTGAGTGACATGGGGTGAAAAAGTTAAGGCACTGTCAAAAAGCACGCAGAGGTTTCTGATCTGTTCAACTCTAGACAGGTAACCGCCGTTAATACTGTAGCAAAATAAAGTGCGGTTCGTTTTTCTGCTGTAAGACATGACCTTTGTTTTTGTAGAGTTAAGATTTAATCTATTATCTGAGCACCACTTAGAAAATGAGGATATATCTTGCTCCAGGGCAATGCAGTCATTAATAGACTCAATCCGTCTGAATATTTTAATGCCTTCAGCGTAAAGAAGGAAAGAAGACATCTTAATTGCGGCTGAGACATCATTAACAAAAATGGAGAACAAGAGAGGCCCCAACACGGAACCTTGAGGCACACCGCTTGTTGATATGTACAGAGCAGACGCCTGCCCGTTAACGCTAACGAAACTGAACCGATTATCTAGATAACTACCCAAAAATGCCACGAGTAGTGTATCAATTTCTACCTGTAAAAGCTTTTTAAGTAACAACGTGTGGCAGACAACGTCAAATGCTTTGCTCAGATCACAGTACACAACGTCGAGCTGGCCCCTCTCACAAATGGCTGCCGAGGCCTGCTCCATGAAGCAGGAGAGATTACTTGTTGTCAACCTTCCTGATATAAAGCCGTGCTGTTTACTTACAAGGAGATTCTGTACAGAACTTGACAGTAATTTGTACAGCGCTGTCTCAAACAGCTTGGAACAAGCACAAAGGAGAGAAACTGCTCTGTAGTTTGTTGCATCCGATTTGGAGCCTGACTTGAAAATAGGACGCACTCGAGAAATTTCCATGCGAGAGGGAACACGTTTGTTTTAAGACACTGGTTAAATATCACAGTCAAAACAGGTACAAAAATGCTGCCGTATGTTTTGAGAATAGCTGGAGCTATTCCGTCAGCTCCACACGACAATGACGGTTTCATGCGCTTTAGGCTCTCCAAAACCAACTGCTCGTCCAAAAGCACTAAGCTAGAGCCTTGTACGCGATTTAACCATAAGTTCATTTCAGAGACGTCACGCTGGCCGCATGTGGCACTGAAGTGCTGAGCAAAGTGGTTGGCGAAATATGAACTTCTTCCCCAGAGGAATCTACAAGATTGATAAGATCATATGAGTTGTTCTTACGGGACCGGATGTATCTCCAAAATGTTCCACGCGGAGAATTCGCACTACTTTCTGCAGAATCGAGATAGGAGCGCTGGTCCCGCTCATACAGGTTTTTACATAATTTACGGTAAGAGCGGAACTTCTGTTACCATTCGTCAATCCCGGTTTTCTTGGTTACGTTTATCAATTAACCGCCAAATAGCTTCTCTCAGCACAGGTGCATTCGGCTACAACTGCGGGCAGGAGTGGGTCACTACTTGGAACTGCCCGCGAAAAGGATGGCGAATAACTCGGAACGTAGGCTACACGCCTCAACAACGAAGCGGAGTTGACAACGTGCAGAGTTTTAAAACTCCGTTTCCCTTTATATCGGGAAGTGTTATATTATCGGGAAGTGTTCGAGGTCTGCCGCCTGTGCCGCTTCTTTGGCTACTAGCCGCGTCTTTGGCGAGGACAATCAATCAATCAATCAATCAATCAATCAATCAATCAATCAATCAATCAATCAATCAATCAATCAATCAATCAATCAATCAATCAATCAATCAATCAATCAATCAATCAATCAATCAATCAATCAATCAACCAATCAATCAATCAATCAATCAATCAATCAATCAATCGTTGAATCAATGAATCAATCAATCGAATAATCAATCAAAAGATAAAACAATGAATCAATCAATGAATCAATAAATCAATGAATGAATCAATCGCTCAATCAATCAATTTTTTTCTTGTAATGGAAGAAAGCCAGGTATATCTTGGGTGTCCATGATGTGCGCGACTGGAAGAGTTACTTGCCGATGGGGCGGCCGAAGGTGAAAAAAATTGTTGTTGATCCCTCTTTCATAGGAATCGGTAAAACACGAAAGTGAAAGGTGCCTTCAACGGAGCAGTTGAATGTTAAACGAACCTCCATGTGGGAAGGGTTCGCGAGCCTTACCCCGCAAGACACCGGCAGGCAAGAAACAAAATCGGTTTATTCTGGGACGACAAAACCAAAAATGACATGCACAGAAACAGTAGCTTCAAACACATAACGGTCATGCGAACAACGCGACAGCGCAGGGTGCCTCAATTCACGCGCGTCCCCGTACATGAAAACGCTGGAATCGAGGCGCACCCTGTCGGCGTTCATTAGCGTCGTGATGCGCTACTTCCCTTCGCCTCTTGTAGGCGGCAGCACCATCTGAATGACCCGTAATAAGGGACATAATACGCGTTCGTAGAGCTGTAGAGCTGCTCCACGTCTCTGCTCATAGCGGGGTGGGCAAAGCACCTCGTACCTCCCGTTGTGGCGAGAGAGTCTTGGGCTCGAATTCGGGCGCCGTCGAGCCAGGAGCCCTTTTTCTGATGACGTCACTTCCGTGACGGATATGATGTCAGTCGGATCTTTGTGTAAGCGGGCATAAAACACTTTCGTGTTAAAAGAGCGATTCCTAGAGATGGGGCGCCGTCGGTATGACCCGACACTGGCGCGCAAATTGGTTATGAGTGCTGCACTCGCTGTCGCCTTTAGAAAGTACTGACTCCAGCCTCTTCTTGTGCACTGTGTGCCGCTGACGGAGGTACCCCTTCAGATGCTCGAGTGTGAGCCGTCCGTGTGTGCCGTACCAGTGCCCATACGACCTCATTGTCGGTCTCGATTTCATCACCTCCCATTCTCTTCTGATTGACTGTTCGGGGAAACTCATCAACCTCAATCTGTCATGTTCTGACGCCGCGATTGACAAAATTGACCAGGCGCCACGGTTGGCTTCCCCAGACCACACTCGGTCGTCACTAGATGCTGCTACAGCTCTACCTTTGTCGTCGTTCCCTCCTATTGTAGACAGCCTAAACGTGGCTTCACTTGTTGAGGTGCTCCTTACATGCAGTGTGGTGCTTCCCCCCTCTATCACTACGGTGACGGCAACCACGTTGAGCCGCCCTTTCTAAACTTCGGTTCCTGGCGCAACTCTTCCGAAATGTATGTCGCTTGCAAAAGGTAGCCCTTTCGTCGACTACCACGACATTTCCGCCATGGCTGCTGAGAACCCTCCTACCCATTACACCGGCCCTGCACCCCATGAGATCCCATCCACCGACCTACCACAGCCACGCACCACTGCCCTACTACATCTGCTGTCGTCAATTAGAGACAGTTTTGACCTTGACGACTGTCCACTGGATAAGACACAACTGTCACACATCACATAAACGCCAGCAATGCCAGGCCGTAGCGTTCAACTCACGCCGAGCGCGAAATAATTTAAGAGGAGGTCGATAAGATTGTCCGCCACGATATAGTGATACCGTCTTCCAGCCAGTGGGCATCACCCGTAACTTTGGTCAGACAGAAGGATGGAAGCTGACGACTTTGTGTGGGTTACCGCTACCTGAGCAGGATTACCAAGAAGGACATGTACCCTTTGGCTCGCATCAATGATGCGCTCGACAGCCTTCACGGCGCAAAATACTTCCCGTTGATTGACCTCCGCTAAATATATACTGGAAAATGGAAATTTAGGACCACGACCGAAAGACGGCCTTTGCAACACCGGATGGCCTTTCTGCAGTCATACCCTACGTACACGGCGTAAACCACGACCTGAAAAAGATTGTTGGCCGCTCAGGTGTTGATCTCCTTTTCTTAGCGCCCAAAAAGCTGAATGGGTTGTGCAGAAGAATCACCCAAGAGAAAGGGCGCAAGGTTGTACTGAAACTCACGCAACGCTTTCTGTCAAGTGCGGTGAGGCCACCATCTAAGAAAACCACTGTCCTGCAAAACTTGTACATAGGCCAAACTGGACAATGTTTCAACGACCGGCTGCTCGAACATGCAAACTCGCCGAGGACCGGAACCGGCAGCATGCTTGCCCGGCTTAAAAAGCTACAGAGGCCAGCGCACACGTGAGATATGCGAGGCATTCCTCATTCACAGCAGAAGATCATCATGCACAAGCACACAATCCGTGGCACTTCTGGGCAAAGAAATCGCATATTTGGTGAGATTGGAAAGTTTCACGCTTTATCTAGCTGACCGCGTCCATGTTAGATGCGCGCTTGCGCAGCCTGTTTAACCTATTTTACACGTGCCGCAATGCAAACGCATAACCATGATCGTTTTGTTCCGCTATAAATATTCTTTCTTAGTGGTAAACAGTTGTTAGTCAGCGTCCGTGTTCGTTGCCCTTCATTTTGTCCCTTCTTAGCGCTGTTCAATCCATAGTATGTACCAAATAGCCCTACTACAAACCCTCCTGCTGTTTCTCCAGCCTTGCACCCCACCCCTAATAAAAACTGCGTTATTTTTTTGTTTTCGTATATCACTTTGTTGTTAGCCACCACGCTGTAGTCCTCCTCATGCTTTTTGCTGCGCTACCTCGCTAGAAAAGGCGAGCAAGTCCAGCATTCCCCGTATGTTGTGCCCCACAGATTGTCGTGCGCATACCAGTGGCGTGCAGACTAGCGGAGAGGTACAAACCGCCGCTGGTATACGTCATTGAAACCCGCGCAGTGTGGTCCGGCGAATGGTTCGCTTTCGGGGAAATCATATAGCGTAGTTTACGAGTGAAAGTGTTGAGTGAGTGAGTGAGTGAGTGAGTGAGTGAGTGAGTGAGTGAGTGAGTGAGTGAGTGAGTGAGTGAGTTAGGGAGCGAGTGAGCGAGGGAAGGGCATTAGGGAGTGAGTAAAAAACATCTTTGGCTCTGCGAGGCGTGTGCACGCGTTGGTGCTGCCTTCTTCATTTGGCGCTATCTGCGCTTTTATCTGAAGACGCTTTAGCACTGGGTCGTTTCTAAACCCGATAATGAATGTCCATGTCTGTATTCTTTTCAGGTGTTTTTGGCGTCTCTTCTCTACGGGGATTGGCCTTGAGTCGTCGCAGTCTTCCACTTTGCCGGAGTGGAAAGGCACTGTTTAACTTAGAAATCACTTTCCCGTCTGTCTATACCTTTTAAAAATGGCGTTTCGTCGGAAAGCGTATTTTAGAATGTACAAAACAACAAACCACTGCAATCGTTGCGGGGAGAAGCTCCAACGGGTTTATATAAGGTCGTGTAAGTCCCGCAGGTTTCGAAACGGGAGCTAGTTTATTTGCTTTCCGTTGCAGAAGTGTTACATTAAACCCTGCTTCGTTTGATAACGATTTTTAGCGGTGTCTGTACTCGAGCTTTATTGAACGGCAAGAAGGAGTGCTTAAGGTTCTCTTCCGTAAGAAAATGGAAAAGCGTTTTTTCACATTTGGGGCCGCACTCATTGTTTATCAAAAAAGGAATAGTTGACGTATTTTGGCGAAAGGTGAAAGGTGGCTATGATTAAAAAATATCCTCCATTCTCAGCACAACACAGCAACATTATGCAAACATCATCAGACCGCCTTATAAGCAGTTCTTTTTATGTTCGCCTAACAAGATGTAAAGCTCTGTTACCTTCTCACGTAGGCTTGTCTTTGTTTCAAAAAAATAAAATTTTTTCTCGGAGGTGTCATTCCAAGTCCTAAATCCTTGATGTGTCCCATCGGCCACGCCTGTAGAACTTTGGGGACTATTAATGCACAGCTGTAAAAAAGAGAAAAACGTGGCCAGGTTAGCAACTTGTCTTCGAGGCCTCAACGCTTTCGATAAGTCCACTATATGTCAGACGGCTCGAAAAACCTGAACTCAAGGTCCTCTCGGGTTGCCCACATACACCAAAAAAGCTGTAACAAGTTTGATGGCCGTAGGTAGATTTAAAGGAGTACTGACAGGAAAATTTTATGTTCCATTTTTATTGCTTTTATCGATGCTCAATGGTCCGGCGAACCCGACACAGCCCTTTAAATACTGCAGGGCGCGATAATTATTTACATATAACGGCCTGAAAATCGTTTGTTTCAGTAGCCCGCGCTTTCAGCCCGAAGGGCGCATACGATGATACCACGGAATCCCGGCATGACCTCACCGCTTTGTGCGGACGTCAAAACACTTCGGAGTCTGGTAGAGGCGTTGTTGCCTGAGCTGCCTGAAAGTGCTAGGCCTACCAAGGCGGCGGAAATTCCATGACCGCTTTCAATAAAAGTCCTGATGGCGACTTATACTGCGATTCAGGGCTATATTATCGCTTCCTTTTCCATGCATGGAACATAATTTTTGCTACCAGCTCCTTTCTGGACAGCGGTTATGTCTGTAGTTGTGGCTACGTGCACCCGTTTGTGAATGTGCCGGCACCCAATCGCCGCTCGCGGAGCCGCGCGCATGAAGTGACGTCATGAGTTTTTTACGACCGCTGTCCGCGTCACTTTTTTTGGCTACCACGGGATGATGTCACGCTGATGTCCATTTGCTGAGTGCCGCTCCGCGTGCTGTTCCATGGGCGCGATAAATGAAATCCAATTAAAGTATGCTCTTCGCGTCGCAGGTCGCTCATATTTCAGCCAGGGTATTCTGTTGAGTAAAGGAAGCGAACTCTCCAATAATATTAACGCCGAAAATTGGTGTCAGTACCCCTTTCGAGCGAATTTTTTCTTATCGAAAAAATAAGTGTGTGTGGTGCTAAATAAATGCAAAATACACGTAAATATATGTTCACGTGTGCGCCAGTGCCAGAGGAAATAACTGAACTCAGACAGAACCGTTACCGGCATGGTGGCGATAGCAGACCAGGATTCAGTCAGTCGACAAAACAGTTCGTAGCTATTAGCAAAGCTCAAACTAACGAAAATATTGTTGCGAATAAAGCACAGTGGTTTGAAGTAGCGCTCTATTAACTCAAAATCAAAGTGAGTTTTCCGAAAAGTGGTTAGAAATGAAAAGTAGCTATGCGAGGGGCGTGCTATTGCCTGCATTGTACACACTAGTACAAGAGAATGTTTCCGCAACGTTACAATAGAAGGTGTTGCGGGTGCCCATTCACTCTTGAACAAAAGTATATTACAAATACAGTCAAACCCGGTTATAGCGAACTGCAAGTATGCGCCACGGTTAGTTCGATATATCCAATAGTTCGATATAGCCGAACCCCCCTATAACGAGTTTATTGTTACGAGTTCGCAATACGCGGGAATCCCCTTGACATCCCCACATCCGTAACGAAGAAAAAAAAGTATGTCATTGCCATACACAAAACAATCGGTTTATTGAAAATATCAAAGCTACTTTCCTCCTTAACGCCTTAACTGCCTACTTAAAAAAAGCGGCGATTTTTGTTCTATCCGTTTTTGGCAGCGTCAACTAACACAGCATTCCTTACACGAGACACTCCTTGCACCAGTTCGACAGTTAGAGTCCGTGTCCTTCAATATCGAATAAATATTGGCGGAGGACACCGACTGCCGAAAGCACTTCATTAAGCTTCGGACGGCTTTCTATCGCGACATCCTCTGCTTCCTCGGTGCTTTTCAGCAGCATTACGATGGTGCTGCTGACGGTGCCCGCGTCCGAGGTGTTTACCGCGACGGCAACGTCGTCGTTGACACTCGGGACATCTTCGAAGGACACTGCTATCGGCACAGCATCGGGAACGTTTGCGAGCTGCCGTCTTGGTCCGGACTCACTCACTGGGCGGGTTCCGTCATGAGTTTCGCGCGTCGAAAACAGTTACGGAAAGTGTGGACGTCATGTCACTCCATAGGAGGCGCCATGTCTCGGTCGCGGCCTTTGCTCAGTGGTCGCGCCCAATCAACATCTCAATCGCCGCTTCTAGATCATGCATTTTGGCGGCCGTTTTATATACGCCGAGTTCGATATATCTGATGTGAAGTTCGTTATAAGGAATACGTTTGGCGTGTATTTTCGTAACTGATTTATTTTTGTTCGATATATAGCATAATTCGCTCTATCCGGGTTCGTTATGGCCGGGATTGGCGTACCTGCACAGATGAAGCTATTTCACACCGTAAATAATACTACCGAGGTAAGTCGCCAGTTGTCGCCTACGCGATCAAGTATGCCCCATCAATTTTCCCACCTGCTGCTGCACATGACCATGCCAACACGCCATGCCACCATGAGCGTTCATTTGCTGCTCAGCATCTCGTGCTTCCACCGCACCTCCCCACTGTTCCGTGCTGCCGTGTTAGCGGTTTTACTGGCACGACAGTTGGAAGGGCGGGGGGGCTCTGCACTCATCAGTGAAACAATGGCTCGTCCAACAAGCTCAGGTGCCACTCCCCGAACTACTCGCGTTCCGACCATTGTCCTACTGACCACAATGAACGGGGGTATTGTTTTGCTACCACACGGCGGCTTAACTTGCCAGGCTGACAAGCAGAAGCAGACGCTATGATTGACACTCTACCAATCGTACGGCAAAAAGACGTTATTTCCGTCTTTTAAAATAAATTGCGACGTCCGCAGTATGCTACGCCTTTGCGCAAGTAGGGCGACACTAATCCACACGCCAAGCATACTTTCCTTGTGGAGATGCAACGTAGTGAAATTGAATTGGTGCGAACAAAGCTATGCCAATTAGTTGGGGGGGGGGAGGAGAGCGGCTAATGTTTGTCTTCCTTAATGCAGCGGCCACAGCCGCCCTTGTTACAGTCATGTAGCCCATCCTTCTTTACAAGTTTCTTGCTCCTATCAAGGCTAAGAAGTGGCAGGGCGAGCGGCACTACCGTTTCCGTAGCAGAGACTATTGGTGAGTGAATTTTAGACTCCTGTCGGGTGTTTTGCAACGGACTTGGGTGCTTGTCGTCATAATGAAGAAATGAAGGAGATGAGGGGTCCTGACCTTATGTGGGGCAACAGGCGAGAACTTTCTGTGGCGCCACCTTTTTTTTCTCTCTTCTTTTCACGCAACAAGGGAAGGGTGCGAACGTCAACGTAAATCGGGGCCAAACTGATTTCAAGGGATAGACCGATCCCAC